>NC_056746.1:465265715-465573215 GCF_019279795.1 Protopterus annectens
TGGCAAGACTGTCAGTACCCACAGCATGCCCTGAATAGGTAAGTCTCAAAACACAAACCCACCTTCATAGGTTCTACAAATGATAGGAACCTAGATGTAATGTTACCCAATGACAGATGTCTAAACAGCAAGTTGTTTGCAGTGTAAACACACACAGTATGGAGAATGTAGATACCAGTCCTGTAATAGAGAACTGGGTCAAGGCTCACATCAGCACCCTAACACTACCAGGTCACACCTCATACTGTGCTGTACAGCCGCAAAACATGGAACAAGCTACAAAAGGAGGGTGACTAGCAAGAAATGTCAAGGATAACCACACCCCCATGTTGGTACCACAACAAGAAGCAGCATGGATTAGCCATGGTCAAATACCAATGGCTAAAACCGCCTCCCAGTATATAGCCTGCTGCAGACTACTGTCCTAATACCAGGAACTGCACCTGGCCTATGTCGGAATACATGAATATGTCAAGCCTCCCAAACCACATTATATTGCTTGACTGAAAATACCCAGACATATACCAGGAGCATTATACTAGCACCAACACAGTAGGAGAAAATTTCCCAGAATCCATAAACCAAAATGCCCAGGAACAATGTACCACTCCCACAAGAGGGGTAAGCATACTGGATGTGATAATCAGCAACATGTGTACTGGATGGCAAGATGAGAAGTGTACCCCTCACTGGTAAGACCAGACCATAGAGTAATCACACTGGATATACACATCCTGACCCCAGTCCCTGGCCAGAATACCACAGTGTAAAACATGTGTAAAGCATAGGTTGCAGCCCTCAAAACCGATGTTGAATCCACGAAAGACCCTGTGCAAGTGCAGAATATGGGACACACCACAGAACATGTTATACAGGCATTCCATGAACACAGCCAGGAATGCTTGGAGTATGCAATCCCAAATAACAACAACACACAATGCCATACACGCAGGCATCTGGCATGCTGGACTCCAGCCATTACCAAACCATGCAAGAGAATGAGGAAGCTACCACATGATAGAGCAAACATAAAAAGGGAAATAATCACTGACCAGTAGTATGGCAATAACATATGTCCACACATACAATCCACTAAGTCCAGCCACAACAAGTAGAATCTGTGAATCCAGAGGCAATGTGACATCAGTCCCAAGTACATAGACAACCACAACACCCCCCAATAAATACAAATATATGTGATAGATGCAACCATGTATCCAAACCAGAGGTTGAGCTCCACCAACTCAGTATTGTCAAAACTAGTCAGGAGGAGAAGGTAACCACATACACCACAAACCCAGTCCCACATAGACCTACCACAACTGTAAACCAAACACATAAACACAGACAAATATTCCCGGAGGCCTTAATTACAAACACACCACACCAACAGAAGCCTCCAAAGCAGATCACAAGCAACCATAACCTTCAAACATAGCACATGCAATGAATAGTATGCAAAGCTGGTGTGCCAAACAGTCACAGGCCAGAAGGAAAAACAGCATGCCTGATACAGTCGTAATAGGTGTCTGTATAGGCAGACACACTGCTGTCCCACTCACCAGACTGAACAAGGGAAAGGGTAGATTAAGCTGCCTGTAGGCCACATAACACAAGTACGCAGGTCACCCCAAAGCAAGCAGAAATATGATGCACTCAATGTCCATGCTGGTGTGAATTACCTGAGATGTACCTCCCTGGTCAACATGAAAAGAGACATGGATGGTCCCTCTGAGTATGTACCCCAGGCTGGTATGACACTGGCTGTGTGCAGCATCCAACCCTCACCAAGAATGATGCCACAGTACAAACACAGAATGCTCATGTTTAACAGCTGGCACAGTTACAGCTGTCAGTCCAAGAGGGTCTAATGTCTGTCTGCTTGAGATGTCAAGCATGACAAGCCATGCTGCTGTTCCAGGGATGGCTTGCACCTGTTACCCATGTGTGTCTGGATACTGGATAAGGCCTTTGCCGCCTCCATAGAGCCATATGTAGGCAAGGCCAAAAAGACTAACCACCATAGAAAACATAAGTGGTAGGAAACATAAGGGTAATGCTGACCAATGCCAGATGTGTAAACTGCAATATGCATGCCCCTGAGGCACTTCCCATTATGGAGAACATTGATGTCTGTGCAGTGACAGAAGCCTGCTGCAAGCCTAGTGATAGCACACCAGCACTACTAGGTTATACCACATATCATGTGTTATGGCCCCAACACCTGCACCAAAACATCAAAGGAGGGGGAGTATCCATATGCAGCACAGACACCCATATGGTCAGGTAACTGACAATGCACAAAGCAGCAGAGACCACCCATGTGCACCTAACTGTAGTCAAAACTGCTGTACAGTCTGTAGCATGTGACAGACCACACTCTCACACACAAGAACTCCACCCAGACATCCTGAAGACACTGGACAGTATGAATGTCCCACCAAATACCAGACAAGGTACACACAAATTACCATATAGGTGTCAAACCATTATGTATGCAAGGTGTAATCAGGGACCTAGGGACACAGGTCGACAGTAATCTGTCATGTCACACTAACAATACCAATGTGGCTATGAAGATTGTCGATATTGGACACCGTATCATGAAAGGATTCACATCTACATCAACAGAGGTCACTGTGCCGCTGTACTGTTCCCTTATCACACCCATAATCTAGTACAATGACTCATATGGGATGTACCGTACGTGACACCTGCAGCAGTTCGGAAGACCTCATAGTTACCCCACCAACAGGATAAAGGGTGTAAAATATATGTCATATGCTGCCTGGCTGTAGACACCTCAGCTGACTGCAATCACAGACTGCCTACACAGAGGCATTGTATGTCTGTTGTACAAGGCCATGTCCAACACAGGAGTAATGGACATGCTCCACCACAGGAAATCAAAGCCATTGGAGCTGTGAGAGTCACAGATGTCAGCCTCAACACATAATGAAGTAAGATGTGCTGGAGGGACAGATACATAACCCAGAGGCTCCCCACACCCAGAAACAGGATCCCAATCCATGGTAGGCTGAGCCCCTCACTGACACCCCTCAACAGGAATATTGCCAAGTGGATGGATGACCATAAATGTATACTGGGGGTCCTCACTGTGTCACGACCAGACAGAGGCACATTGAAGAACTTCATAAATGGCCATAATAGAACATAGCAAGGGGTGGCGAAAGAAACACACACACTCTGGCTAGGCTTACTAATGGCCTAGGGTGTATAGCCTAGTATGAACCCATGAACCTATGAAGATACAAAACGTACAGGACACTAAGGATAATCACAAGGCTTACCCTACTGATGGTAGGAACCATGTTGGGCATCCACAGATATGCTCCGAATCACACAGATATTACAAACAACATACCAAACACACACACATATTGCTAACATACAACCTGTCAGGTGCAGTGCAAACACCCCCCCCCAGAGTGCAAAATACCTATCCCAGCAGACTGATGGTCCCCTGACATTGCAGATGCTGAGGTAACAGCAATCATCTGCAAAGCAGAACACACAGCAGCAAAGGTATGTGATGGTGTCCTGTGCTGAGGCCAACATGGACTCCAAGAATAATGGAATGCCAAATCACACTACTGCCCAATGTCAGCCTTACCACAAGATATGTACCCAGAGAGCAGTGTACAACAACAGTGGTCCATCACAACAAAGGTGTTGCCTGAATGGATACTCCAAACTACCACCCCAGGATCCTGACAAGCTTGTTCTGCACAGCTATGGAAAGGATCAGTATGTACCGCAGACAGAAGGCTATTGTGGACCTACTGATACTGGACCCTACACAGTGTGGCTGTCGTAACTGCAGAACCTGCCCCTAAACATGTCTGACCCATTTGAAGCAGTCAGTAAGGTAATTGATGAGGGCAATGTGGTCCACACAGTGTAGCTGGACCGTGCACATGCTTCTAGACAATACCGTATGAGTTCAGTATGGATATGTTCACCAGCTTAAATATATACCCCTATGTCAGTAGAGGGGTTGCAAACCAGACCAAGGACAGAACTGACATGGTCACACATGCCGCATCCATGTCAGACTACAAAGCAGATATGAGTGGCATCCCACAAGGCCTGGTCTTGGGCCCCCCCGTTCTGTATATATGTCCCATAGGTATAGGCCAACATGGAAGGACTGTGACTGAACATGTATGCAGAGGAGTACAAACAGCCCACCATATCCGACCCCCAGCTGACACAAGCAACCCACAAAAGGGCCACCTACAAACAGACAACTGTAACCATAGCCATGTCAGCAAGCTAATTGCAGAACTGTGTATAGACAACCACCGTGGATATACAGTAAGTGCCCACAAATTACCACACAGGTGTTAACCCATGATGTACCTAACATGTAATGTGAGACCTGGGTACAAAAGGTGATAGATATCCTGCACTGGACAAACATGTAGCTGTAGTGTTCGCAGAAACATATACTATATACCCACCCAAACATGAAGGTTGGCAGATGTAGATAAGGGGAACTCACTGTGGCTCTGCAGTCATCCTCCATCAGCATCACAAGTGACTACAATAGCCCCTGTGGGATATACCAGCAGACACCTCCATCAACTGTAATGTCCACAACAGTACCCCACCAGGAGTAGCAAAGAGCATGAACAGATGCCATGTGTTGCCTGAGTAAACAAACTGCAGCCCCACACACCGCCATACTGCCCAGCTACAGGCAAGCTGTGCCTGATGTATGAAGCCATGTCCAACCTGGAATGAATGAACATGTTGCCCTTGTACAATCTGAATGGCAGTGAGCTATGCACATGAGAGACCTGAACCTCAGCAATGACATACATAGGACAAGCTGTACAGAATGATCCATAACACAGAAGGCACCCCCACTCTTCAGTAAACTCCTGGTACAGGTCAGCCAGAGAGTCACATATCGACACCCCCTCAAGAGGAATCCTGATGAGTGGATGGGAGATGGTAGGGTAACCCTGGGTATCACTGTTATGTCAGAGGTAGACAGAGGCACAGTATACTAACCATGACATATGTCATGGCAAACTCCAGTTACAATGTGTGTCAAAGGACAAACACACCCTGTGACTAGCATCAGAAATGGCCTAGGGAACATTGCTAGTGTTTGCCAATGTCCACCCATGTTGTGGAATACACTAGCAATGTTGGACGAGCCTGGTGTAGGTCGTCCATATCTGAACATAATGCAACATGGTCATATGTGCACAACTGGCCCCTACACCGTCTGTTGTGCTCACTATGAAGATGTCAAGCAGTCATAGGACTAAAGCCCAGGATACTGTCCACCACAGTGAAAGTACTGAACCAGTACACTATACGGTACTACAGTGTTAGGTCATTATGAAAGTATGTTGAGAACTGTCTGCAAAGTATCCCATGCAATCCCTGCAGACACAGTATAATCCCTGTTGTGGCAGACACGAAGCAGTTGGCCAGTTAGTACACAACATGACATCCAACACAACCATAAATATGAGATATTGTTGAAGTTCACACACACCCAAATATGTGGTGGACTTCAGAGTGCAACATATGGAAAGCTCACACTGGGCATGCTCGCACACTTTGATAAATGAGGCATATGTCAGACAACATGCCATGGAAAGGCTGAACTGGGCATGCTCACACACTTAGGCCATATCTCCGTTTAGCAGTTGGCCACACATATCTGGTATTTGTATGTGTCAGTCCAGGAACCAACCACAACACAGCAATCTGCCCAGTGCACACAGTAAATGACTACAGAGACAAAAGTGATATAGTGGATCACCGTCATATGCAATCATCTTCCACAGATACACAAGTTGGTCATAGGAACAGGGAATGCTATGGCAATAAAGACCTGCAAACAGTAGAACAGCACAACAAATATTGTGCATCCGACAATTGAACATATGGGTATAGAGGTCAATACTAGGCTTGTTGCCCTAGGGAATGACAGCTCAGCCAGAGTGTGCTTGGCATCTGCATCCCCAGGACAGTAGGCTACTGTGCCACTGTAAAGTATGTCACAGAAGGCAACATGTGAGGCTAGTGAGCTGTGCCTCTGTCAAGCAGGGGCACCGTGGAGGTCCCAGGCATTGAATGTGCTAAGCCACAGCCATGTTGTCGGTGTGTGCTGTGAGAGGGTTGCTGAGGATCTCTGACAGTAGGTTTCCATCAATAACATACTGAGGGGAGCCCTATCTGCATTCTCTGGATGATTCCACTGTCAACACTGTGTTGTAATGAGTATGTGTGAATGAAGTGCCGTGCCAGAACTGTTCATAGATGTCCTCCCTCTGTGGGCTACAGTTCTGCAATGTATTAAGTCACTCTGTCTGTTGTACGGTGCATATATGGCTGGTGTACAGTTGACAGATGTCTTGTTGTGGAGCAGTCATGGGTATATGTGGGATAGCATGACCAATGCAAACCGTACACATGCTCATAGAAAGCAATTGTCAAGGATTATGCTGAGTGGCCAGTATAGTCCCCCAGCATGGGTCCTCTGAAATCGTCCACCCCAGTCTTCACAAGTGTAGAGTCTGCCTGTGCTAAATACAGTTTGTGTGCAGTGACAACCTTGCCTGGGGGTGGAGATGAGATATGGATGTCCAGGGAAAGGTGGGTATGGTCAGATATCAACAATGGTGGTCTACCTCTGGTGTGGAACAGTGAGTACTCACGTTGCAGATGGACAGGTGCAATATGTATTCCCCCATGTGGCTGTGGTGTGTGGTTCTGCCATAACACATGGACCCACAAATTGTAGTGGATGTAGGGTAAAGTGGTAGAGGCCTGAATAGTTCTCACACACAATATGCCTGTACCTGATGTTAACAACTGGAATGGTGTATGTGAACACCTGCATATCCTGACACTGTTCCCAGGGAATCTAAGTGTGTGTCCTGGATGTGGGTGTGGTGTTCTGGACTGGTTGTGTTGTGTGTTACAGGTCCTGTGGTCCCAAAGCATGGTATAGAACATAACCTGCCAGTGCGATGTGCATATCTGACCCTGACGTAGGTGGCTGCAAATGCATATATATGCTATCCCCCACCTGACAGGTAGTACTACATGTACATACCTCTGTAGAAATAAAGATGTCAGCACCCTATAAATACTGCAGGTGCAAAATAGATGCCTAGTAATTCGAATAGTGCACTCCGCTAATGCGTCTCCCTCAAATGTCATAATATAATTAGGTAGGAGTTCGAATCCTGCAAATGTTCAGTGTGTGTGTGTGTGAGAGGGAAATGTCTCTTTTGGCAACTGGGAGAACACACTACAGGATGCACATTCCCCTTTCTAAACACAGATGATGTCAGCACCCTATAAGTACAGCAGGAGAAGGGAATCTTCCCAGTAATGCAAATAGCACACTCTGCTAATGTATCCGACACGAGTGTCATAACATAGTTAGGTAGTGGTTTGAATCCTGCAAATGGCAAGTGTGTGTATTTGGATGAGGGGGGTTAGTGTGTGTGCAATTCTGTGTGAGGGAAATGTCCCTTTTGGCAACTGGTAGAACACACTACAGGATGCACATTCCCCTTTCTAAACACAGATGATGTCAGCACCCTATAAGTACAGCAGGAGAAAGGAAGCCTCCCAGTAATGTGAATAGCGCACTCTGCTAATGCGTCCATCTCAAGTGTCAGAACATAGTTAAGTAGGGGTTTAAATCCTACAAATGCTTAGTGTGTGTATAAGGGGCTAGTGTGTGTGCAAGTCTGTATGAAGGAACTGTCCCTTTTGGCAACTAAGAGAACACACGACAGGATGCACATTCCCCTTTCTAAACACTGATGATGTCAGCACCCTATAAGTATAGCAGGAGAAGGGAACCCTCCCAATAATTCGAATAGCGCACTCTGCTAATGTGTTTCTCCCGAGTATCATAATATTGTTAGGTAGGAGTTTGAAATCTGTAAATGACATGTGTGTGTGTTGGATGTGGGGACTCTGTGTGTGTGCAATTCTTTCTGAAAAACATGTGCTTTTTTGAAATCAGGGGATCACACTACATGATGCACATTACCCTTTCCAAACAGTGATGATGACAGCACCCTATACATACAGCTGGAGAAAAAACATCGGCCAGTACTCAGAATAGCGCAACCTGCTACAGCGTCACTCTCAAGTGCCATAATGCATTTAGGTAGCGGTTTGAAACCTGCAAGTGTGTGTGTGTTTGGATGTGGGGAGTTTGTGTGTGTGCATTTCCGTATGAAAAACATGTTAGTTTTGGCAATCAGGAGATCACACTACCTGATGCACATTACCCTTTCAAAATACTGATGTTGTCAGCACCCTATAAGTACAGCCAGAGAAAAAGAATCCGAATAGTGCGCTTTGCTAATGTGTCTCTCTCACATGTCGTGACTTAGTTAGGTAGGGGAATGAATCCTGCAAATGGCAAGTGTGTGGGGGTAGTAGGGTGTGTGTAAATGCAAGTGTGAGAGAACAGATCCTTTTGGCAAATACTACAATACACCAGATGCTGCATATTCCCCCAGTAAACACAGGGGCTGTCACCACACTATCAGCACAGCCAAACAGGGCTAGTTGGCTAGTAATGCCAATAGTGCGCTCTGCTACTGTGTCTATTACCATTGTCAGAGTACAGATAGGTATGTTTTGGTAACCCACAACTGCCACGTGTGGTTGTGTCACACATTATGACCTTGTGTGGGTCTTTGTACATAACAATGCATGCCATTGCCTAAACCAGCAATGGCATTGCACACATGATGTATGTGTGTGACACATACACATAAATACCTGTGATCTGCAGTAGTTACCATGTCTGACACATGCCTTGAGTGGATAAATGGTATTTGCAATGTATACCAATATGACTGTGTCTTACTGTGCAGGGTCCGCACGTGGTATGTGTCTATACAGTGTGGGTCTATATGGTAAAATACCTACAGCAGGGGATACACATCTGGTCTGGGCCATATAGTCTACATGTAGTCGATGTACAGGTGCTGCATTTTCCCACCTGTTGTGGTAGTGGTAACATGTCATTCCACTGCAATTCAGTGACCACATGCTGTGAACCCTTCAACTTGTGTGTTGTAGCTACAGTAATGCTCATGCACAATGTATGGCTGGATGCAGTCCAGCCATATAAAGACAGTTCTTGAGACTGTCATATTGCCAGTGTTGTTATGTAGGATAGGTGGTCTTCCTGTGTATGGGAGGGTTGTGTGTGCCAGGCTATGAACCAGATGGCAGTCCGACACACTGTTAGCTGCACATGATTAGGCCCTGATGCTTCGTGCTGTGCCAACAACCTGGAGGTGTGTGTATCTGTGGTGCCTTGGGATACCACCCCCCTGTCCATGTGTGTTACATGTGTAGGGGATGACAGGCATGGTATGGGGCATAACCTGTCAGTGATGGGTAACACCTGTGAGCCATGAATCAGGAATCTGGTACTGCACAGACATTGCAGTTCACCGTGCTGAGGACAGTGTCCAGTGCATGCATCTTGTGGTGTACACTGCTGTTGTTGTGTAGCAGCACTGTTAGTGTCCTAACCTGTGTGATACCCATGGAGGTGGCTATGTAAACCGTGTCCTGCAGCATAAGGCAGTATGTGTGTATCAAGGAGCTTTGCCATTATACATCGGGCCATGGGTGTCACGTGCAAGATGACCCTTGCACATCATTGTGGCTTCCCTAGCATGTAAGCACACGTTGACAGCCAGCGGATACCCAATGAATGACATTGGAGACTGAACATAATGTAGACATACAACACCCTTCCCACATATAGTGGTAGCACACCTGGTGAGGGTATGTTGGCAACCAAGATCAGGCTCATACTGGCCTGTGCCACATGCTGAGAGATCCATTCTATGTTCCCTATCATGTAGTCCAGGGAGGTATGTCTCAGGTCAGCCATACTGGCATGGTCAATGAGTGAGTCATATGTGTCCATGCCTCTGACTGACCTGTATGCATGTGTTCTGTGGTGGACCATAGTGCCCCTGAGGCATATTACTGTGACCTTCACCAGATACAGCCTGTTGAGCGGGACCCCAGTGCAGCACCCAAGACAGGTACCTGACACGTCTGTTGCAGGTGTGTTGTGTAGCCCTACAGGCTGTGAGTGTGTGGCACACGGGATGTGTGTGCCATGTGTGGCATGTGTTCTGTTCCGACGGAACATATGCCTGTGTGCCAGCTGCGGAGGTATGTGATGCTCAGGCAGGATGCTATTCTGAGTCCCCACATATGCCCCAGTGTGTTCAGCATGCTGTCAGTGTGTGTCAATGTCTGACTTGTATTGTAGTCACTGTAATATATTTCATTTATTTATTTATTTATCTTACATTTGTTGACCAGGATAGTCCGACTGGATGCATGTCCATTTCCAGCGGAGGCCCGGGGAGAAAAGCTACAAGGGTAAGCAGATACAGCATTACATAATACCAGCATTACATATTACAAACAGATTATTTACAGAGATTACATAAGTAAGCAAGTTAAACATGTTCCACAGGTTAAAGTTAGTCCTGAGCACAAGTCAGGATTAAATTAAATTACACAGTAAACTGGTTAACAGATTTTACACATTCGAGTTATCCAGGCTTGATACATTGACATAGCCAGTTAAGTGACAAATGTTGTTTGAGTCTAGTGTTAAATTGACCTAAGGTGGAAAGTAAGGTAATATCAGCTGGAAGTGAGTTCCAGGATCTACTTACAGAGTTTGCAAAGAGAGAATCACCGGCTGTGTTATTAAATTTGCTAGTCTGAATTAGTAGTTTGTTAGAGGATTGAAGCGGTCTAGGATTGTTATAGGGGGTGATAATATTTGAAGTGCAGGAGTATTGTCCGGATTATAGAGGATTTTATAGGCCATAATCAGTTGGTTATACTGTATTAGGCTGGGTAGTTCAAGCCAACCAAGCTGATTTAGATTGATGCAATGATGTGTCCTAAAAGGTAGCCCAGTGGCAAACCTGGCAATGTGGTTGTAGAAAATTGAGTGTTTGTTAAGGACAGTCTTGTTCATATTCGAGAGTAGAGGGGATGCATACAGAAGGGTTGAAAGAAGGTGTGAGCAAACTATGGCAATTTTAGCTGGAGGGGTTAGGAAGGCTTTTATTCTGTAAAGTGACCCTAGTTTTTTATTGATGGCTTTAATAATTTGGTTAACATGTAGGTCACATTTGAGATTATTGTCTATGATGACACCTAATAGTTTAGTAGATGGGTCAGGGGAGATTATTGTGCCATCAGTTGATGTTATGGTAAAGGTGAAAGCAGTAGACCTACATGTTGGTGAAATAACAGCAGTTTAGTTTTTTTGGGATTTAGGATCAGACGATGTTCAGAAAGGCAGTTTTCTATTGTATTAAAGGTGGTCTGGGTAGCTGACCATAACTCTACTGGATATGTGGCTGAGCAGATCAGAGTAGAGTCATCAGCATATTGGATACAGCTGACTTTTGGGATGACAGTATAAAGGGCGTTAATGAAGATGGAGAACAGCAAGGGCCCTAGTATAGAGCCTTGTGGTACTCTGAGGGTGTTAGGTAGAAGGTTAGAGAGTTTGTTCTGCCAGAGGCCAGCATGCTGTCGATCATGCAGGTAGGATTGAAACCATTGGAAGGCTCCAGTATCTAGACAGAATGTTTGCAGGGTGTGGATTACAAGTTGGTGATCAACCATATCGTATGCCTTAGAAAGATCCAAAAAGAGGGCTGAGGATATATAATTATTGTTGCATGTATGGTTTATGGTGTTAGTAAAGGCTAGGAGGCCTGAAGTAGTGCTGTGATGAGGACGGAAGCCATGCTGAGTGTCTGCCATAAGGCAATTTTGGATTAGGTGGTGCATGAATTGTCTATGAATAAAGTTTCCATAATCTTTGCAAGTGGAGAGAGTATAGCTATTGGCCTATAATTGGAGAATTCAGTAGAGCTGCCTCCTTTGTGAAGTGGGATTACATAGGATATTTTCCAGATGGTGGGAAATTTAGATTCTACCATGGTTCGTTTGATTAGTTTTGAGACGGGTAAGCAATAGCATCAGCTGATTTTTGTAGGTACTCGGCAGGGAGTTGATCAGCAGAAAGTGTAGTGGGTTTTACTTTTTCAATCAAGGTACGGAAAGTGAAGTGGCGACTGGTTGGCAGCTGAATGCAAGTAGGTTTCTAGGGGTGCTACTTTCAGGACGAGGGGAGCTAGGAGGTAGATGGCTAGCTAGGGCTTGAAATGTCTCAGTAAATAATTGGTCAAAACTATCAGAAACATCTTCAGGGGTTTTATCAATAGTAGCAGCAGGGATGGGGTTGAAGTTTGTCCAGGATGTTGTATATATGACATGCCACCTGACAGGGTGTGGCATTACTGGGTTCAGAGAGCTCAGTCCCCAGATTGGCTGTGTGGTGGCATCCCACACATGTGTTGTACGTTCCTGGCCAAGGGTGATGGCTGACTGCATACATGTGGCAGCTGTGACATTGCCACATGACTCACATAAACCACAACTGGACCATAGACATGATTCACAGGTTACCTTTGCACATGCTACCCTAGTAGTGTGATTGCCATGGTGAGTACCAACACATAGGGCCAATGGGGAACAACATACTGAAGGTGTGTATGTGTGGGTGCACCGCTACTGTTTCATAGCACTGGCATATATGACTGCACATGTGGGTAAATGCCAGGTAAGACATGTGCAATGTGTCACAGGCAACGTACATGAGTACAGGACAGACAGTGACGTTCTGTCATGTGTAAAGTTGACATACGTATTGTACGCTATGCAGATGTCACTAGAAGTTTACAGAAGCACTGTAACTCTGCATTGCAGGTGTAAGCAGTGTTCCAGCGAACCCCAAGCGAACATGCATGCAAACAAAGCTACAGTAAGCAGGGCTGGAAGTAATGCATTGTACAACAAAGAAGGGGTAACAATAACAGTAAGTAACAATGCAAATATGTAGGCACTATCAACATGTACATAGGAATACACAGCGCAGATGCCATTGGTAGAACTGATATTATGTCATCGTTATTTGTGATTTGGATTACATTGGTACTGCACACATATCTACATGCAAACATCCACATTACATAGTCGTTGTGGGCAACTTGACACCATTACTGTACATGCCCACCATTGCATATCACTACTTGCGTTAG
This sequence comes from Protopterus annectens, assembly GCF_019279795.1. NCBI lineage: Eukaryota > Metazoa > Chordata > Ceratodontiformes > Protopteridae > Protopterus > Protopterus annectens. Next base: position 465,278,906 of record NC_056746.1, read on the forward strand.
CTTCCCCCCTGTGCTACCCATGTATGCGGCTATCTGTTGACAACCTTACCACCGGCATGCAATTATGTGCAGCTGTTACACTTTGGTATGTACTATGGGTGCAGATAACAATTCAGGACATTCATACAGTTACTGCAGCAGGCATGCTGGGATATACACACAGTCATAGCAGCACACTGTACTGTTACCAACATGATACTACTAATACACTTCTATGTAGTCACCCTGTGCATCAGCAACGTGTTTACCTGTTCCCGCAATGATGTTGGAGATTTCAGGAGGTGGCACAGTGTCATCATATGCACAGGGTGTGAATTAGGTATGCCTGAGTCAGCCACTGATACCACCAATTGACATTTGTGTGTATGTGTGTTGGTGAAGGGGCAGCAGTACAGGGTGGGGCAGTGTTGGTGCAGTGTGTGCGTGTATGTGGTCGCCCTAGGTGTTAAAATTTCACATGTGTGTATGCACGCACACAGTTCCACCTCATGGCTGCCATATACAGGGGTTTGTGGACAGCCACAGACTGCACCTGGCAGGTCATACAGATCAGTGTCTGTGGGTACGGACATGGTACCTGTGCCTGGCAGGGGTGCTACAGACCGTATCCAGGACTAAGCCAGACTGGGTACTGTCTTCAGAAGCGGGAGTGTGTTGACTGGACACAGGTCCCTGTTGGGACTGTCCAGAGCCACGTGCACGTGGTCTCCTGGGGCGTTCCGATGACAGCACAGACCCAGCATTGCTGGGGCTGCTGCTGGCACTATGGGGGCGTGCACAAGCCTGTTGTCATCCTCCCCTACTGCCAGCTGCTGCTGTTGCCGGCATACGGCCATGGCGACGCCGCAAACGCCCACCATTGCCCTGGCTCATGGAAATTTGGTTGTGGAACTGCTGTAATATGTCCCCACAATGTCTGTCTATGACATCAGTGAAATTACGGATAGCATCCACAATGTCACGCATACTGTCTGTCATGGCTGTGCGACATGCTCTCAGCTCCCTCAGACCCTGTTCTGGTGTACCTTTCCATACGCGACTGTGCCTGCATGACAGTCCGAAACATAGCTGAGGTTGACAGACCTCTTTGGGCACGTCAGCCAGAGGCAGTACGCCCACGGATGCTCCCACAAGAACCCATGGGCAACTCTCTGTGTGGTACCATCGGAGGACCCTGCCCATGGCTGCTGTGTGGGGACGCATGTGCCACAGGTACCACATTACCCTGGTTTATGCCCACTGTATCCTGTCCATCACCTAGGGACAATGGTGACAAAGGATGTACTGGCAGGATGACTGTGCGCAATGATGGGGTTGACAGCTGTGTACTGTCAATTGGCTGACCAATGGCGGACCCTGACACACCTTCCTGTACCATTACACAAATATCATCATTACCAGTACTCGTGGCACAAGATTCAGGTTCCCTGCTGCAGGTCACCAGAGCAGCACCAGAACCTGTGGGAGGAAGACAGGAAACACAGTTTACAGTCTCCAGACATTGTTACCAGTGATGCACTTCTGCACACATGCACACATGCACACATGGACACATGCACACATGCAGACATGCACACGTGGACACATGCACACATGCACACTTGGACACATGCACACATGGACACATGCACACATGCACACGTGGTCACATGCACACATGGACACATGCACACATGCACACGTGGACACAGGCACACATGCACACATGCACACGTGGACACAGGCACACATGCACACATGCACACATGCACATGTGGACACAGGCACACCTGCACACATGCACACATGCCCACATGGGCACAGGCACACCTGCACACATGCACACATGCACACCCCACAGTATACACACAGAGCACTACTGAGTTACACTACTGTTACTAGCATTATCAGGACTATTATAGGTTATGTTAAACACACTCACCAGCATGGATGGCCTGCCTTGCTGTAACCCCGGAGCGACCTGCAGAAATGATGAGATTAATGTCAGTGGGCACAACTGTGCCATTGATATTGCATATGATACAGTGCAATAGTACACCAGTTGCCTTTCACACGTCAGCTGCTGATATTGCCAGTATCACACATGCACAATTACATACTATGATGACAGATACATACCATGGACACACCTTACACATGCATAAACTAACAGTGTACAGAACAGTCAAGTGTACATATGGCATATTACCTACATGCTCCATGTCGTGCTGCTGTGTGGATCCAGCCTCCATCATGATGCAGGTGTACTGCTGTTGCTGATCCGGGGCTGGAGCCACAACACTTAGGAGTAGCCCCTGTAGTCTGGTGAGGGGGGGATGTGTGGCCACCCCACCTCCTGTGGCAACCTGTTGCCTGTGGATATCTGATGCACGCTGACGGACACTTCAGATTAAATCACTGCAGTGATGTCGTACCTGCTCATATGTCCTATTATGCGTGCCAATATCATTTACTCTATGGACAAGGTCTTGCCGCAGTGCAGCCCTCTCCTGCTGATTCTGACTGGTGCGGGAAAACAGGATGTCATACTCCCGCACCAGGCTCTGGTGGATCTCCTCATCTTCCGCTGCAGAGTAGGCGGGATTACGCTGATGAGCCATCTCCCTGGAAGAGAACACAAACAGGATATCAGCAGACTATGTCAGCAATATATGGCACACATACTATACATGATACTCATGTGTAGTGATATACTACTACTCCCATACATTGCACATGTGTGTGTCATGGTGGATACACAGGTACATGGCCAGATATCAGTGCTCAGCCAACACCTGTGCAACGATACCTGCCACATTCCACACAACATAGTAGCATGCCCCATCGGTCAGCACACACTGACAGGTCCAATGCACAACCTCACTCTGGGGGTTCATCCCAAGGTACTGTATGTGGGACGCCATCCACTAGTGTGATGTGGACACAAGTTACTCGGCCTGGATATACATATCCCACCACCACCACCAACACAGTAGATTACTTTGATATGTATGTGATTAGACAGTTATTCACTTGTTAGGACTGAGATGGTATCCATGCAGCACACTGGGCCAGTGGAAGCCACAACTCACACTGCTGACCCCTTTGCAAATGCTTACCATGGACATACCACAGATTGCATGGAACTTGCACACATATTTCTAACCCAGACCCTATGCACAAAGGTTAGGCATCCTGTCCAGTGGACCCCAGACAGAGGCAGATTGTATAACAATAGCAGGAGGCTACTGCAGGACAGAGCACATTCACATTAAGGGAAGGCATCTGTGGTCAGCACTGGAACTATGCTATGGTCCCTCATAACAACGGCCATGGCCTACTCTGGGAGGGAAATGGCCACAAACACTATGGATGACCACAAGGCCTTCTTCAGTTATGTTACACATATGGACCAAATGCCTCAGATATGCTCTGTGTTAATACACACCTACTTAACATTCACCAAACACACAGATATTGGCAACAGTCTTGCAGACAGGTTCAGCGCACATATCCCCTCCTCCTTCTCCCCCACCAGTTGAAATAGTTATCACAGCTGTATGTACCCTCCCTATCATCTCACATGTCCAGGTGAGGGCCGCCCTCAGCAGAGCAGAACACACAGCATCACTGTGACCTCATGGTATCCCTGGATGTGTGCTACCTGCACTCCAAGAGGACATACAACCGCATATAACACTGATAATTTATCTTGGCCGTACTACAGGATATGTACCTGGACAGTGGCATACAGCGACAGTGGTCCCACACCACTAAGGAGGCACCTTGACCCTCCCTGAGAACTACCACATCATATGCATAACTGGCCTGGTCTGCTAAGCTATGGAATTATGCAGTATGGGATGCATATGCAGTGATATCGGGTACCTGCAGACACTTGTTCCCAGCCAGTGTGCCTTTGTGATGGGCTGATCCTGCCTTTTGAACCTGGCTGACCTTTCAAAGCAGTCACTACAGCCATTGCTGAGGGCAACACACAGACAACTGCTGCCAGGATCATGGCCTAACACTGATTGACATGTAATGTATGGTCATCCCCTTTTGGTGGAACTATGTACACACAACATATCACATGGACATACCTATAGATACAGACCTATGACACATTTGGTGGGTTCACAGTATGCACACTATTAATCTGCTACTTTGCATTACCTGTGTTTGTCGCAGCTCGTTGCGTTACCACTGCTTCTGATTCCTGCTGCTACTGTCACTGCTGACAGCTTAGAGTCACAGAGTCACAGTGTGTAGGGTTTTTTTTTTTTTTTTGTTCTCTCTCTCTCAGTTTTCTCTCTCCCTCTGTCTGCTTCCAGACAGTGCAATGAATGTATTGCATGTGTGGAGTGTTAGTACTGGATGCTTTTGTAGGTATCTGCATAGGTCCATGTGATGGCCTCTGCACCAATTGTAAGCCAGCATTTGCTAATTGCATACAGCCAGTTGTGTACTGATTGCAGTTCTCACTGTGATATCAGGTCAGTGCTATAAAAGGGTATGTGAGATAGGCATTGCCCTTTCAGATTGTAAGGGCGGGGACCATGCTGGTATGCTGTGGACACTGTTCTGTGAGTGTAAAGGTTAGTATCTCTCTCATGATTCAGGCTGTGTTGTAGATTCACATTTCTCCATTCCTCTCTCCTGTTCCCTGTAGTAAGTGTGTATGCACAATGACACCTACAACTATATATAGATATATATTTATATATATAAATGTACATATACATACATTTATATATGTACATTAACTGACATTATTAACTACAAGCTAACAACAAGCATGGCTGCTTCTGTTCACACACTACTATTATGGGAATCCAGTAGTTTTGACAGTAATTCTACATGACATGCTTTGGGTACTACACATCCTATATTCCCTTTACATTCATCCCTACTATTACATGTTATATTTATTTTAGCACAATGTTCTTGTATAAGAGTCATGGCTTAGTGGTAGGTCATACAGACTAGTGTTTCCTGGGTTTGGGACTGACAGTGGAATTTTATTTTGCTTTTGAACTGAGTACAGGACCTGTCAATCAAAGTGACTAAGGCACTTTTAAGCAGTTGTAACTGGGTTAGCACTGGTTTGCGCGGAGCTCACGCATGCGCACTGGCGGTTAGCTCCGCACACACACGCGCACACCCGCTTACGACCGCTTAACAGTGCTTACTCTGGCGCACACCCACGCTATTTTCTTTGAAAGAAATGAAAATGGGGAGACAGGAAAGTGGTGAAAAAGGTGTCACAAAGAGGGTAAGACAGTAGGGAAACAAGCTTGGGATTTGCAGGAGGGATGTAGGTAAGGCCCATAGATGCCCATTTCTTCATCAGCAACAGCTGTGCATATGTATGTAATTTGGTGTGACATTTGAAACCTTCCACCCCTGAGGGTGGTGTCAGGACAACAATAATACTTGTTGCACAGCCAATTGTAATTGATAGTTTCCATGTCCAGTAGACATGTGTGCGGAATGGGCAGCTATGTATGGGGCATAATTTTTTTGTGGGTACAGAGTGCCCTTTTTTTTTTTTTTTTTTCAGGTGAGAGTGGTATGTCAGGTTAAGGAAGTCGGTACAGCTGGGGAGGTAGGTTGGGTAGGTAAACAGACAAGACAAACAAGACGCATACAGGGGCGGTGTATGACATGTGTGGGGGGGGGTTACACAATTGACAGGGACGGAGGTTTGGATATCCAGAGCCCATGAGCCCACAGATGGCAACAGTGGAACTGATATCCCCATCCATAGGCAGTTGCCACTGTTCCTTCACTGCCCAGGATGGGGCTGTGCTGGGGCCTGTGTAGGCCGGGCAACAGGCATGCCCGTAAGTTGTGCCACCCATACCTCAAGCTAGCGTAGGGGCTGGAGAACAGAGTCCCGAATCTCCCTACGCACCACAGTCCGGACGCTATGGAGGGTGAGTGGTGGTTCTCCTCCGGCCACACTTGCAGAGGGGGGGGTGAGCCCCATCCCCTGCAGCGCTTCCACCTGCAGGTGGCACAGGGCCACCGGAGGAGGGTCCAGACTGGGCATTAGTGCCAGGTGCACTCGCCAGCTGAGGTGGGAGAGGTGGGTCCGCTGGAACCCGCCTTCCCTGTTGTCCTATGTTTTGCATTATGTCATGACAGTTTGGGTTAGTGACATATAATACCATTCACAATTAAAATAAAATAAAATAAAGTAAAAACCTCTTTTTTGCTTGACCATTCACAATTAGTTGTAACAGCATGCATTAACATTCCCGTTAACCAAACACCCAGATATTCACACCATTGAACAGCGTGCATAACACATGCATAATTTGAACAGCAATACACAGTCCAACAACATGCAGGGTTAATTGATGGTAACAGGCCATCAGGTTTGGATGTATGAACAGGGCAGATGCATCAACGGACATGCAAATATATATGACCCAACAGGACAAACGTCCAGGGGTGTTAATTGTGATTGCACATACCATTTTCACGTGGAATGGGTTATATGTGGTTATAGGGTGGGGTGAAGAAAATAATATTAACACCTTCAAATACCAATTCATATGCTGTACATTTCTAATAGCTGCACATATATACACACTACTGTTCTAACTACAGTTTCCTATATGATAACTATTTCAACTTGGTGATAGGACTGTTACTGCAACATCAATATACATTTTATTGTTCTTCATACACATTCATATCTAGCTTTGTTCAGCTACATCATCCTGCTAGATTTGCTTTATATAGCTGTAGACAAGTGTGGATGTTTGGTATATCAGACAATCATACTATCTGCATATTGCAGACTGAGAGCAACATATCCAGATTTTGGGATACACATTCCAGATGCAGCAACACTTTGAACAGATTTTGCTGCTTGGTTTTGATTCTCACATGCATTTCATTCTGTCTTGACTGCAGTCTACTTTATTCAGGGGTTATTACTACTGTATTGCTGGATTCATGACACTTTCTCACACTCTCTCACTTGTTTTCATTTTACTATTCAGGATGGTACTTACTTCTAGGCTTTATTGACATGTTTTACCTGTAGTTATTACAATCCTTTCCAGCAGTCTCACTTCTGTCATGTTTCAGTATTTCAACAGGGATATATTTCACACATGTGATTTCATCATCTTCTGCAGCTATACTTTTCAGCCTGCTGCAGGTTGTGTACTATTTTCTTACAGGTGGGGCATTTTTATTTCAGAATTTATGTCAGACATTTTCATTTTTCTGTTTGGCTTACAGGCTGCAACACACTTTTGTAATCAAGCAATACTTGCAGACACTTTCACACTGTTACTTGCACATTTTATTCCTTAGTGACTACACTGCACTCTTTTGCTGACTGTCATACTTTTATATTTCTTTACAGTTACTGGTAGTGGATTACTGACCTGCCTGGTGGCGCAACCGCACCAGCCTATCACCATAGGCTCTGCGGTTCACAGAACGGACATCTGCAGCTGTAATATAAATGAAGTAATATTGTAATACACATCTCCATAATATCAGCTAGTTTAATTTCTTACATACATAATTAAATGTAACTTACTCAGTAGTGGGGCGTTGGGCATTTGACAGGCCTCCTGGATCCAAAGGTTCAGTTGGTCCTGCTTGCGTCTCTTTAGGTCCGCATGGTGGTGACAGACCTGCTCACCAGTCCTTGGAATCCCTGTGGCACTGGTGAGATCATGAGCCAACCGGTCCCACGCCTCAGCCCTGTATGCTCCCCAGAGGACCTGGCCCTGCATGAGTTGGGCCTCATGATTGTGGACTAGGAGCCAGACCATGTACCTGGACTCCTCAATGCCCCACCTCTGTGCTCGAAAGCAACTATCCTCTCCTACTCCTGTTATTCTGGCTGCAGTTCAGTTCTACAATCGTTTATGCTGTGTATTCCCGCCTATGGGGCTTATATAGTCCGTTTTCCCGCACATATCTGTGATTGGCCATTTTGGAATTGTATCAACTTCAGTAAACCTGCATTGTCATGCTCCAGTTTGTATTCATTCCTATATATTAGCTATTATTGCATTTATAGGTACTGCTGTCATGGCTTAGTGGTTTGGTACCTTGACTATGGTGTATAGTATCCTGGGTTCGAACCTGGCCACTACTTTTTATTTTTTATGACTGTCTAGACAAGCTGAGGGGTGTGTCTGTGTAAAGGCAGTTTTGATACGGCTTGCTCAACGTTGCCTGTCGGTTAGCTTGTTTGCGTGGTGCGCAGCTCCACGCAAATGGGGTACGCTGGTTTAAGCCTCATTTGGCTATCAGCATGCATATTAAGCTCAGCTCAGCTAGGGGCACATAGATTCAGCGTGTTAAACCACTGCTCAGCTACAGGAACTCATTTTGCACCAGTTAAACCACTGCTCACCTACGGGCAGATGCACTCACCCTGTTAAACTGTAGCTCAGCTATGGGCACATCTGGCATTTTTTATTGCTTTGTTACCTCACATTTCTTCAATATAAATGGGCTATTTCATTACATTTTACATAAAATGTGATTTTATGTGTACATATTTGTCAGGGACTTGTTTCGTGCTTATTTTGCTAAAAATAAAAATTGGTGTTGTGGGGGCTCGAACAATGAATGCCTGCTCTTCAGCCAACATCTCTACCACTACGCTATTGTTTTTGGCTTACTTTGCATATTTAGTTCTTATATGCTTTCCCACTGACTGCTAACTGTAGCTGCGCTACGGCACGCCCCACGATACTGCGCACTCACGGTTAAACATCTTTACAATTTAAAAAAAAATATGTGATGTTCATTTGTACATTTTATGTTCGTAGTCTGTGGGGACATGTGTTGTGTTGTGTTTATTCACATTTCCATGGACTCTGGCGTGGGTGTTTACTTTGGGCACTTTTACTCTTCTGGGGGCGTGTCCGCTTACAGGGTTCGGCCTACGGACACTCCCCCTACTGTCTTACACAAACCGTGTTAGCCTTTGGTGTGATTCAGCATGCTCTCATGAGTATGCAGAGCATGCTGACATCACTCCATTTAATTGCAGCCTCCGTGTATGAGTTATAACTCTTACACGGAGGCTTCATGAATCCTGCCCTACATCTTTTGGTGACTTAGTTCTTTGACTTAAAATGCCAAATTCCATGAAAATCATTTCTTTCAATGCTATGACAGTCCAATTCATGATTTACTGGTATTTTCCCAGAAAAATGGGAAATTGGTGTCCCTGAAAATGATTTTTTTTAAAGTGGTAGAGTGATGCTTCAAAAATGCTATCACCATTCATAGTCCAATTATTTTTTTGAACAGACCATAAAAACAAGCCACATAAAAATTAAAAAATATCATAGCAGACCAGAGTCTTCACTGTATTTACTTTAAAACCACTTTGAAGGAGACACATGGGAAATATACAAATGACTCTTTAAGGCATACAGCTGCTCCCCATATAAATATTCTGAATGCCCACTGACTGTTTTTTCCTTACTTTATGTAAGTCTGTCTTGTGACCCGCACTGGTGGTGCCGCGGTAGCATTGTCACCTCCCACTAAGATGCTGTCCGGTTCGATTCTCAGCTAAGCATCTTTGGCATGGAGACATGCATGAATGGATGTGCCTTCGCTGAAGGTTGTGTGTCAGGCCTGGCAAGCCGGTATGTAAAAATCAACTGCCAACCATTAGCGGACCGGAGTTCCACTGTGAAGATCCCTAACCGGGAAAAGCTGAAAGACACAAATATAAGTCTTTTTTGTGGCATTCAGACCAATAAATCCAAATGGCCCTAACTATATACATGGCATGCTTAATCCCATTTTTGTGGGCTCATTAGAAGAGGTTAAACAGATAGCTTTCCCATTTCATAAAACTGTCCACATTTAAGAAAGATTTAAGTCCATAAGATTTTGGTGGCTGCAAAGGTTCACAAAAATGAACAAAACAGTAAGTAAAAAGGTCAAACAGAGAAGCCACAAGAGCAGAAATATCAAAAAGATTCCTACAGACTAGAGTCTTCATTGTGCGATACTTTAAGCCACCTTTGAAGAAGGCTAGTGTGAAATATGCAAATAGTCCTTAAGGGCATACAAATGTTCTAGCTAAATTGCTTCTGAATACCCAATGACATTTTACTTTTTTGTAAGTCTTTATTGAGGCAGTCAAGCCACTAAAGCCAAACGTCATTAGATGAAGACATGACATGGTTCAACTTTTTTGTGGTCTTGTCAGTACAGCTGAAGTGGACATTTTGGCCATGTTTGGCTGCTTTGTTACATATTTAAGAATATTTGCAGTCACCATAATGCTATGGATATGAGGCCTTTTTAAAACCTAAATCCTTTCAGAAAATGGACACATTTTCCATGTTAAGCTGTACTGACTGTAAGATTAAGCTAAAACTATAAATCAGTAATAATGGTGGAGTGAAATTTGTTTAAAATGTTTGTGCTGTATATACACCACACACACACACACACACACACACACACACACACACACACACACACACACACACACACACACACACACACATATATATATATATATATATATATATATATATATATATATATATATATGCACATATATGCCTGAAAACTCATTGTAAATGCAATCCATGAAACAGTAACTGATTGAGCACAACTTGTCAATCAGCTGCTGATTGAAAAAAAAAAAAAAGAAAAGAACCAACCTTGTATTTTGGGGTCTTTATTATAACATTGAAGTCTTAAAACTTTGAATGTTATAATATCGAACCCTATGCACTGAACGCTGAAAATAGTGAAGCTGCAGAATATTGAATACTTTCCTAGGGAAAGTATTCGGTGGGCTGTTTCTGCAGCTTCGCTATTTCCTCGACTGTGGGGCAAAGGTTTACGGACCGGGTTAAGGTAAGTGTGTGAATGAAGGTGAGTGTGCGATAGGGACCTTAGAGTTAGGGAGCGGGTAATTCGAGTGTGCAATAGGGACTTTAGGGTTAGGGAGCGGGTAAAGTGAGTGTGCGATAGTTATGGACGTTAAGGTTAGGGTTGGGTTAAGGTAAGTGGATAGCTAGTAGTATATGTATGGTTTAGTGTAGGGTTTTGTGAAGTGTATGTGTGTGGATTATTAATTTTGGTGTGCTTGTGTTGTGTGTATGTTTGTCGGAACAGCAAATTATTTCCCTGGGGAAAAAATTTGCTATTCTGACTGTTTGATTTTATGGTCTTTCAATCGAATGGGTTCAATATTATAACATTTGAAGTTTTAAGACTTTGATGTTCTAATATAAACCCGTATTTTGTAGGTGGCAAGTCCCCCTGCAGCCCCATGCTTCCTACTAATTCTATATAGTAACTCTGAGATCTCACTGTAGTGGAAAAAGGGAAAATTCTCTGGCCCTCAGTATATCCCGATCTCACACAGAACAACTGACAGCATATTCCATCAGCTGATTTTTGAACAACTTTGTCAATGGTTTTCCTGGTTTGACAAGTTATCATTCGCCAATTTGTAAGCAACCCATATAGATAGACAGATAGATAGCTGTATGTATAACTTATGCCATAATTCTTGCCTTTTTTTTGAGACAAAGAAAAAGATGTTTTAATTTTAGGGTTAGATTGGGCATATGGCAACTTACCTTAGTTTGCATTACCATTTGCCTGTACTTAGCTTATTTTTTTTTATTTTAGGAAAGGAATGAGAAACTTAGGAGGCCTAGCCTGTTACAACTTTTTTTTTTAAATACAAGTTATAAAATATAGAAAAACATGTTTTAACATTTTTTTACAGTTAACCTCTCTGTCTTGTCATTTAGGACAAATTACCTTTCAGTAAATGTAGTAGCTTAGTTTATTTAGTGATATTATTTTGCTACAAAAGATTAATGTTTGTGATTTTTTTATTGTAACATAAGAAAGTAACTGCCATTAACTTAATTAACAGCATTGCTGATAGTATAGGATGCATAAATATTATATGAAAGAAGATTGCAATTTTGTATAATATTTTCTTAAACATTTTATATTTTTTGTTAATAATAAATACTTGGGTTTTGAATTTGCTGAATAATTTTATGAATTCTGTTTTTATTTTTGAAGAGGCAGAAGTAACAAAATAAAGAAGAGGGGGATATTAAAAGTTACTTATATCTAAGAAGGCTGTAAGTTATGTTTTATTACTTTAAGAATTCTCTTAAATTATTTTTGATATATTACTGTATAAATGCTCATTTATTTTAATAAGCACAAATGCTACTACTAGCCCAAACCATGTATTTTCCATAAAAAAAATAAATACATTCACCTCACCACCAAGAACGTAAAGCTGCTAATATGCATATTTTGATATTAAGAAATTATTTTTAAGATTATGTCCCAACATTGTGTATGTTTTGTAGTATTATTCCTGAATTTAGGAAGAAGTCTAAATATACACTTAAAAACATTATTTATGAACCCTCCCCTTACATATTATTTAAGCAATAACCCACGTCTGGGTGTGTGTAACAATGGATTTACCCATGGTTTGTTTGCCCTCGTGACCAAACTAAGACAACCGTGGGTAAATCCAGCATTCCTCACACCCAGACGTGGGTTATTGATATTATACAATGACATTATCTAAGGAAAAAAATGCTTACTTTTCTTAAATAAAATGTCTTTGTATAATGGCAGCATGCTGTCTTTCTGCCGCTGGATATCTCCTAGCTGCTTTAGCTGATGTACAGCGCATGTGTTTGGGACTTGCATTCCTACACATACCCAGTACATCAGTGCTTGGGAAAAGTAGGCAACACAGAAAAGAAGATCTCCATTGCTCCCTTTTTCTTTTCTTTTTTATTTTAAAAAAAAAAAAGTTTTGGGCAGTTAGGAGAGAAAAAGAATAAAGGAAATACAAGGGAAATCAGGTATGTGTCTTTATTTAAATAACGTAGCTGATTTTCCTTGTATTTTCTCCATACTGTCTCTCATATGTCCGGAGTCCAGACTACATATTTATTTTTTTAAACAACCATAAAAGTAAAAACTGACAGAATATATCAACGGAAAAAAGTCCTGGTGACTGGACCTTTTTCCGTTGGTATATTCTCGTATTTACAACGGGCATGCTGGTTGAGCTGGCCAATCAGTGTGCTCGTTTCAGAATATTAATGGCCAGTCATTATATAATAAAGTATAACCAATTAGTTGTTATATAAAATTTTGCCAGCATAGAAAGTATGGTATATACCTGCATATGTTTTTTTTCTGGATCCACAGGGAAGATAAGCTGGATTATTAGTTTATAAGTCAAAACTGTTTTCTGAATATCACATTTGTGAGTTATGTTTTAGCAAGTTTAAAATTTCCTCAGCCTAGAAGGTGTAGGGTGTTGAGATCATATTTGACCTACCATGGACTACATGAAATAGAATTACTAGAGTGCTACAGGGTGGACAGGGATATTATACAAGAAATAGCGGACATTTGCCATCGTCACCTGAGGTCCCATGGGAATCATGGAGGACCATCCTGATGAAAACTAAGGTATGGGTTGCTTTATATTTGCTAGCTACAGGGATATTTCAGTGACCTATGGGGGCACAGTGAAGGTTTTATAAGCCTCTGTCTCAAGAATACTTCACCTGTTCCTTAATACAATGCTGCAACATGATGGTAGGAGAGCATATCTCATTTCCATGTACCCCGCAGGAGAGAGATACCACAATGCTAAATTTGTATGCCACAGTCCATTTCCCTGAAGTCCTGAAGCAATAGACTGCACCCTCATTGAAATAAAAGACCCACCTTGTGAAGTGGGTATGTAAACTGAAAAGACTATCACTTCATCAACTGTCAGGTGATCTGTAATACACAGGTGTACAGGTCACACTAGCAATTTTCATCACAATAACATGTGGAACACCTGTGACTTGTTTCTAAAGTTTTCAAGGGATGATTTTCCAAAAGGACATCTACTGGGGATGCAGGATATGCATTAGATTCTTGGTTCACATCTTCTATGAGAAACCCGCACAACCCCAAGAAACAAGGTTACAATGCTATACAGCCACAGACTGGAAGTATCATACACCCTGTATGTGGGATGCTCACATCATGGTTCCTATGCCTATATACATATGAAGATGCCCAGCAATATGATCCTGCCACCTCTGCCAAAATGCTGAATGTTTGTGCCATCTTACATAACATTATACTCGGAAAGAAGTTGCAGCAGGGTGCTCCAGGACAGGGATCACAGTTCTCTGCACCATAAGCATGACCAGAAGACATAGATGAGGGGTCAGATGAGGAACCTGCAGCTAGGGACAATCATGGCAGACAGAGGCATGCACAATATGCTATGGCACTAAGAGGTAGCAAATAGCATATACATGTACTACTTAAAATTCAAAAAAAAAATAGGTAAGCATATACAAACAGTAACATTGCTGCATATTAAAAAAACAGCATTTGGTTAACCATGCAACTGCTGGCTACCATGAGCATCAAATATAAGACAACCTCAAGCTATAAAGTTCTCAGCAGTTTTAACAATAGTAAGTGCTGAGCCTGTAATGACCAGATAATACTTATATTTTTGTATTGTACTATGGTTATCTATAAAGGAATTTTATAGCAATGACAAATACATGCAGAAAATACAGAGAAAAAAATTATGCATTCAAATAGGTCAAAAATATTTTACTTGCATATGTGTTATGTTGCCACCCTGCGCATCAAGCATAAGCAAACCCATGTCAAAAAAACACACACTGGGTAGGGCAGTGTCAGCATCATCTGAACAGACAGACGATCAAGCATATTTATTTATTTTTATAAGTACAGAAGAAAAGACAATCAATGAAGGCACAAATTACAAAACTGCAGTCACACAGTACAAAAACCATGCATTGCCATCTCACTATTTGTTCATCAGATATAAGCAGTCCAAGTCAAATACTTCAGCAGGGGTCAGAACAATCTCAGCATCATCTGCACAAAGGGCTGAGCAAGTTTTACTACATAACTAATACTACCTTACTTCTAGTACTAGTACTACTAGTAAAACTACAATAATTCCTACAACGAGTAACACTACTGAAGTTATGCATACTAAACAAAACTGATAATTATTACATGTGGAAATGAAAACTTGACCTTTGACTAAACAAGCATCAGCCATAGGCAACCTTAAATCACAGAATTGTGCAAAGGGCAGGGTATAGTCATTATAATAATTTGCACATTGGGGGGAGGTACAGGAGGCAAGCCTGGCATAAAAAGAGTGTATGTGTGTGCAACAGATGACAACCTGTCAATTTTGAAGAATATTTTGTGTGTGTGTGTGTGTGTGTGTGTGTGTGTGTGTGTGTGTGTGTGTGTGTGTGTGTGTGTGTATTTGGTGCCATTGTCAACATGAGGTGTACTGTGTATGGGTCTGCAGAAACACAGCTACAGAATTTGTGCTAGCATTACACCTTGCATCCTGGACATGTGTGAGATAAGCATTGTAGAAGATCTAGTTCATTGTTGATGACTATGTGAACTGCCTCTTCCAGAAGTTGCACTGCTAGTTTAATGACCCTGGCTAGAATTCAGGGTACTATCTGAATGTAAACAATGTCTGCTGGATGAGTTGTCATCACAAATATATCCATGACTATGACCCTCAGTCCGACCACATCTGAGCATAGACAGATCCAGCACTGATGTAGCAGTAAAAGTAGTACCACTGTGGGAGGAAGATTTGGCAAATTCTTGCCAACATCACCTCATGTCTGATGATATACTGGTTGTTCACCTTGTGGATGCTGCCCCTCCCTCAGTAAATATTCCATAACAGACAATGTATGGTTTCTCACTTTTAATTTCTCCAAATCTTTTGGAGACGCAGGGATGTTGGTAGAGGTACTCAGAGAAGATATGGGTACCACCCTCCCTTGACATTGGTCTGTCAGCATCTGGAACCCAATGTATGTTCCGGGGCAATGAGGAGGCACAGGCAAGTTACACTAGGACCTTAGAAGAAATAGTCAGATTACTGCTTTACTGCATGTTGTGCATTGACATACAGCACTGAGTGAACCATGTGTTTCATTCATTCTGTTCAATAAGTTACACACTGTTCATGCAGTCTTGCATGTTACAGACTGATCTGCCTCTGGGGAGCAACTACTCATCATGCAGACATCATTATATTTATACCAAAGAGTTCTGAATAAATCAGTCCCTGTAATATCCTCATATGCACCCTCCCCCAACAAAGGGATAAAAAGTATGACTACAGAATTGAACAAACTGATGTCATGTACATAGAGGTATATTTATATACAACTACTAGGCAGACAAAACAGTGAATGCAGAGAACAGATACTTAATTTAGCAATAACCCACATAAGTTGCTAAAAGTCAGACAAGTCTGAACATCCTAATATTGACTGAACCACAAGAAATGCAAGTAATATATAACTGCAATAAATAAACTTTTGTTTGCTCAAGTCAAAAACACAACTTCACAAGGTTAAACAGTATTCATTGTAAACAAAATTATTCAAAATATAACCCGGAAGCAGTAGTTGTAAAGACTACATATCTTGTAAGATTTCAGACAATTCTCCTGAAAGTATCTCCACTTCCTACAGCTCTAGTATCAGCAACAGTTTTGTTTGGCAGCACTTGGGACACCAAGCAGTCTTTTCTAGCTCAATGGAAGTTTCTTAGTCCCAGGTTCATCTTACACAGTGCAGATTATCCCCATGTGCTAACTGAATATGTTAATTAGGTCTCAGCTCATTATCATTCCTGAATCACTCAATCTACTTGAGGTGCTAGGCAGGTAAACATAGTGTTAGGACCTACCCGATGACTTGCACAGGCCCTAGTAGTACAAGACAGAATATTCAGAACTGCGGCTAGCTAATAATTGCAAGTATGACTCATTAGCAGTTCTGCTCATGTAATTACTTTATTTACCACCCCTACTAATAAGAAGTACACTAACAGAGAGTGTGTCAGACAGAAAAGCCTTACTGAGAAGGTTTAAGTTATATTTATTGAGTTAATAGAGAACCTTGGTGCACACTTTAGTTAATATTTTATTAGAAGATTAGATACATGTGATAACAGAATGGCTGTAACTTATAGCATATACACAGTATAAAAAGATAGGGACAATCAAATCAATTTTTATAGAAAAATATAATATATTAATGATACAAATGTAATACAATAAAGTGATGCACACAGACTGAAATCAGAGACTCTTATCTTGCATTCATTTATTTTGTAACCTCCCATGATTTACCATGTACAGATCTGCAAGGATCAAAGTCACACAGTTGTACTGTGAGAGGGCAAATGACGACTGTGTGTTAACATGGGCATAGTGCAGAATAAATGGAAATGTCAGAAGTACAATGGAAAGCACATGTACTTGACTTTCTCTAATTTTGTTTGCAAATGTACCTGTGGCAAAACTTGTCCATTATGTCAATATTTCACTATACTGCCATTGCTGCAGCATTCAAATCTTGTGAAGGCGCCATCTCCATGAAAGTATAGGAATCCTTACAGTAAACACTTTACTTGTATAAGCCTGCAAAGTTGATAAATTATCACACTGATTTATGCATATTTTTTTAGCTTTATCCTTTGGATGACAGTTGGCTTTGCACATTGGTGCCATGTGTGATACCATTCCTTGAATGACAGTTCAATTCCTATAGCAAAAACTCAAAATTTAATTTCACATGAGAAAACACTTGACCATCAATTGTGAAAGTGCACCGTATTCAGTAGTTTGTAGCACTAAAAGCAACACAGTTGTTATATAACTTTTCAGTTGCCCAATGTGCTAATGAACTGTGTGCTGTCTAACAGCACAAATGATGCAGAGTATAAATCCACATTAAGGATATTGTACCTTTATATGGTATAATAAATGTGTGATAGTTGGTTTTCTTTACTTTAAGCTGAACTGTATATGCAATTTATATTGCTAAGGTTGCATTAAAGAATGGGTGACCTGTAAATCCCACCCAGATTTGAGAATGAACGTTCTCCAGCAGGGTGTTAATCTATAGGTAATGCCCACTGAAAAATTACTCTGCCACTTCATGGCAGCATATCAAGCTGCTGTGGAGCTCAGACTGAAAAAATCCTAATGGCCACCATTATTTTACTCTCATAAGCAGCACTTTTGCTGTTTAGTTAGTGTAAAATAAAAAAGAAAAAAATAAAATAAAAAAGTGTGTGTGTATGTGTTTATGTCTGTGTAAGCAGGGCTTGCCTTCTGTCAACTGGTGCTCTAGGAAAAAGGTCTCCACAGCACCCCCAACACCACTTGCTCCCCCGTTCCTGGTCAACCTACACCATACAGATAACTGGAAAAGTGCCCCTGCTAGACTGGTGCCCTAGGCGGCTGCCTAGTTGGCCAATGCCTAAGACTGGCTATGTATGTATGAGAGTGTATGCATATAAGAGAGTGAGAGCAAGAGATTGATTGAGCTATTACTTTACACTCGCTAAGCAGCAATTTTGCAGTTTAGCAAGTGCAAAAAAAAAAAATGAAACAAAAACAGAGTGTGTGTGTGTGTGTGTGTGTGTGTGTGTGTGTGTGTGTGTGTGTGTGTGTGTGTGTGTGTGTGTGTGTGCGTGTGTGTGTGTGTGTGTGTGTGTGTGTGTGTGTGTGGGTGTGTGTGTGAGTGTGTAACAGACAGAGAGAGAGAGAGGGTGAAGATCAAGCATGAGAGCGACTGAGCAATCCCTGGCAGCAGTAGCAACAAGATAGAGGTTTGTTAACTTCTGGACCTTTCAGCTGAACACCCAGATTTAATAAACTCCATGTAGGAGTAGTGCAAGCTCTACACAGAGTGTACCATGGTCGTGTCTGCAGCTTCCCCTCGGCAGCTTGCCTTGCATATTAATGAAGGCACGTTACTAAGGGAGAGCCATGTACAGGGTAACTGAATCAGTGTAGGGGGTCTGTTACAGTGCTCAGAGATGTGTAACACACCCCCTGTACTATCAAAGGCCCAGATGGTACTAAAAGATTAAAGTAAAGTGTCCTCTGAGACTTATTTATTTATAATGTTTTTAATGTATTTCACAGATGGGGTGTGTTACAGTGTCTGTAACATATCCCCTGCACTGTCAAAGTGCCGTACGGCACTAAAAGATTAAAGTAGTGTCCTTGGACACTTATTTATATATTTTTTATTAATGTCACAGAGGGTGTGTGTTACAGTGTCTGTAACTCCCTCTGTACTGTCAGAGTGCCATACTTTACTGAAGTTAAATGTGAAAATGTGATTGCACATTTTTTTTTATTTATTTTAGTTTGTATTTGCCTGGCAAGGGATGGTGCTTAGCAATAAAGATGTGCCAGACATCTAAAAATAGAATCTGGATGTTTTTAATTTTAATAAAAAGGTCAAGTTTAAGCATATCTGAGTGGGTTTGCACAGCACAGTGAGGTGCTCAGCAGTGCTTAAACATAAATGAGAGCTATATAGGACAGTATAGCTGTAATCACTGTATCCTCGGTAGCTGGATGGTTAAAGTGATGTCTTCATGTGCAGTAGCTGCACAGTTCAAATACTGGCCAGTCAGCTTTTACATGCAATATGGACTTTTTTTAATGTTTTTTTTCATGTATGCACTGAAATTTGTTAACTGGGTTAGTTGAAGCCCATATGTAGTGGAGACCCCAGTATAAAAGCCCCAGTTATACACAAGTGTCCAATAAATTAAAGTTACACTACCAGAAAATGTAGTGAAATGCATATGTTTAATGGATATAAAGTAAAATAGATACACATAATAATAAATTATCATTAATGAACAAATACTTTCAATACAATTTTTTCTTAGAAAATTGTAGTCTTCCCATAGCTAAGTACTGTTAAGCCAAGCAATGCTCAAACAGGTCCTGTTTTAGCAGTACTTAGCAATGCACAGCTCTGATTAGCTGGTTTGGGCACTGCTTAGCAATCCCAGTTTAAGCAGTCCTCTGCTCAGCTAAGCGGGTTTGAGCACCACTAAGCATTGCTAAGTATTTGCCACTTTAAGCACTGCTCAACTAAACTTAGCAGGTTTGTGCACTGGTAAGCTTTGCTCAGCATTTTTAAAAATGGTCCAATGGTGGCAAAGGGTGGGAAAATAGCCTTATTTAAGCTGCATGGGTAGGAATACAGCCAGAACCTGTTGGAGTTTTATCACTGCAGGAACTATGACTGGGGTCAGAGAGGGAGCTAGCTTTTGGGCACATTGCTGGGGCATCTTGGACTTCAGGGTTATGGTCGGGCTCCTTGTCAAAGACCATGGTGAAAGACTGCTGCAGGGCCAGTACCAGGACTCTGAATACAAGTCCAAGGCCTGGGATCATCTGGCACGTGACCTCAACAATGCTACTGGCATCCCCTGCACTGGTGAGCAGGTGCATCATCATTATGATGAACTGAAGTGGAAAAAGGGTGTGATTTTGGCCCAGTAGATCCAAGATGCTCAGGACTGGAACTCCCCAGAAGTTTGCTAGTATAGGAAAGTATAGGAACCATTGGTTTACCAAATTCTAGCATGAATATCTGAGAGACAGGTGCACATAATGGTGTGTTTCCCTTCCTACAGCTGCAGAGGAGAGGGCTCACAACTTGGAGGCCCATGCAGGGTACCTAACATGCATTTGCCGAGAGTGTGGTGAGTACAGATATTTCTTGCGATATATAGTCATATAAATAAGAAAGAGTACAGAAGTAACTGCCAGTAGGTATATTCTGTTCTGAGTGTATTGCAATAACATTATTAATGTATAGGAATGAGATGTGTATATGGTATTAATACTAATGATTTGGTAATAAAGTACATTGGCATTCTAAATGTGAAGGGAATAAATGACATTCATTCATGATCTACAGGAAATACAGTACAACTGCAGTCCAAATTCTAAAGGAAATAAAGGTAGTATTGCATAGGTTGTGTAATAACAGCACACCTTCAATGCATGCATTATTTAAACTGGAGAACAATAATATTTGTCAAATATATACCAATGACTGTGTCATGTCACTCTCAATAAAGCTTTGTTCTGCCAATTGTCATGTGCATTCTGGTCTGTTGTTGAAGAAATCCAATTTTACAGGTGCTACAAACCAAATATGGGCATAATATAATGAAGTGACTGAAGTCTGGCTGCTAAAGAACTGTTATGCTAAAGTGTAGATGTGGAGCTGTACTACAAGCTAGAATGCAAATTGATATATGTTCTGCACTAACATGTGAACCTTGAATAGTAATGTGCAAGGTATTATAGTGTTTTTCCTTCAGGATTGTCTTGTGTTAACTTTATAATTTAGGCTATATGCATTCCTGAACGTAGGTATGCTATTGCAGGCAAGTATGACACAGTAGTAGCAATAGACTGCAAATATGCCATCTGCAAATGTATATGGGTCAGGTAGGCATCCCAGCACCCCGATATGATCTGTACAGATCACACATATTCCCATCCACTAGGGGTTAATTGTGTACACCTGCATTTCATGTATTAAAGCATACTTCACCTACTATCTTTGTCATGTGTGAATTTCATGCATGTATGTTCAACTGTCACTGCTGTCTCCTGTGACACTGTACCAATATTACCAAGTCAGACTTTGTCAGCAGGTGAGCTGTAGGCACATATCAATCAACCAACACACAGCAGTGGCCCATTAGCTCAGTGTGATAAGCAATGCATACATTGTTTTCTTTTTCCACACACAGACCAAGGTTTGAATCCAGGGACGGGTAGTCAGATTTATTTATAGTAACAGACAAGTAGTACTGACTATTTATAGAAACAGTCATGTATCGTTAACAGGTATTCTCCACACAAGACTTTCAGGTAAAGAAATGTCTATCGTAGCTGAAGGGTATACTAATGTCTGTGTCCAGATGTACTAGTGTGTAAACAGCATTGCTCATCCAGGTGATAAAGCTCCATTAAATAAAATGTCATGAAGTACATTACTATTTGAACTGAATAAGACAACTAAAATGTTCTGCTGTTGGTACGGCTGTATGCCTGATGCGTCTGTGAATTTGTGCTGATAGTCTAACCCCATGCCTACAAATGACAGCAGGATAGGTATAAACACCCTGCACAGTGCATGATACATGTCTCTCAAGTGTCACGCTGCCACAGCTAGTGATCACTGTTGCCAATAATCTTGGACACAGATATGAATCTAGTTGAAGTATGCCAGTAACACACTCACACAGCATCAGTGCAGGGTGCACCTTGTTAGTCATATATGTTCCCCTGACATGTAATAATCCCCTGTAGTTATGTAACTATAGTTCTTACAGCTTGGCCCATACCATCCCATGTGGACAGCTTGAGAGTTATGCACATGCTACAGAAGCTATAGGGCATATATAGATGTAAAGTAAGGGCAGACTTGTACATTATTGAGCAGTACTGTTGTGAGAATATAGCCTATACAGTTGATAATGTCTTTCTCTCCCCCCAGCCCTTATCTGCATCACAAATATTTATGCTTATACTAAAGGTATGGTTTCATTTCCATGTATGTTGTTCTCAAATACTAATGTTGGCCTTGTGTTGTATTGTGGATTATATATTCCAGTGGTTGCATACTAACATACCTTTTTGAAATTTCACTGTTGTTGGCCTTTTGCCAGAACTGTTACTGACATGCTGTTACAATACTGATTGTTATTCTAATTATGCCTGTGTTCTATATGCTACGCAATTTTATTTTCTGGGTTCATTGGAACCCATGCATGCCATTACAACTAATGTTTAAATGTTCTGTTCATGACTAACCTATACACCTTGACAAACCTCAACACCATAACATGATTTGGTAGGCCAGTTATTGGCAGATCCACTTAGCCCACCTCATCTGGCCGTGGCACTTGGTTCCAGCACATCTGGGTCCCAACCTGGAGCTGCTCCTTCTGCTGGTCCTGCACCACCCTCAGGTGGAACTGCCTCAGGGAGCGGGTCCCATTGTCACCTGGACTCAGGTTTCAGGTATGGTACGCATGATCATCCAATGTGACTTGGATGTAGACTGCACCAGATCGAGGGAAGACTGGGGCACCTCAAGGGGCAGGCTGGCCCCAGTACCCAACCCCCAGCACAGTCACCTTTGGGGCCATGAAGTGGCAGTGGTGACTGCCCATGGATGGGGATCTCTGTCCCACTTTTGCCATCTGGGGGCACTTGGTCCTCCAATTCCCAACCACCCTTCCCATCCAATGTGTTTACCCCCCTCATGTGTCATACACCACCCCTATCCACTGTCCTGTCTTTCTTGTCTGTCTGCAAAAGCAACCTCTCCTACCCAACTTATCTCCCCATACGTACCTACAACCCTACCCAACATCCACTTTCACCTTAAAAAGAAAAAAAAAAGCATCTGTCCCAAAAAAAAAAGTTTGTCCCATAAATAGCTTTCCATTTTGCACCCTTAAACAGTGCCATGAATCAATCATCCCATCAATTAATCAACAAAGTTATGTCACCCACACCCCTCCCTGTGGGGTGTGAGGCTTCAAATTCAAAATTGTCTACATCATGCACAGCTGTTGCTGCCCAAGAAATGGAGAGCTATGGTCCTTTCCAACACCCACCCTGCACATCACTAGCTGCCTTTCATATTGTTTTTCCCCATGCTTACCTCCATTTCATCACTTTCCTATCACCTATTTTCTCTTTTCTTTTCTTTGAAAATAGGGCAGGTTTAAGTGCTGCTTAGCATCATGGTGTGTCAGGCAAACCTGCTGAAAACTGCTTTAATCACCTCATCTGATTCAGAGACTGTTCTGTACGTCAGTAAAATAACCAACCCCTGCCAAGTCTCAAATCCAGGACTCTCTGAACTATAGTCAGAGAAGCACACCATTAGGCCAACTCAGTTCTGGGGAATTTTGGCTGCTTTTGTAAATATATCATGCAGTATAGTGATGTTTTGGACCAAGGACCCTTTGAGCTAGAGTCAGAGCAACATACAACTAGGCCAACACAGCTCTGGTGAATGACTGCTGTTTTTGTAAATAAATGATGCAGTACAGTGATGTAACATTAGGAAAAAATGCACCCCTGCCAACTATTGAACCCAGTACCCTCTGAACTACAGTTCAATGCAATGCACCATTAGGCCAACTCAGCTCTGGAGAATGACTGGTGTTTTTGTCAATATATCATGGAGTACAGTGATGTAACATTAGTGAAAAAAACAACCCTGCCAAATATTAAAACCAGGACCCTTGGAACTATTGTTCAGTGCAATACACCACTAGGCCCACTCATCTCTGGAGAATTGCTGGTGTTTTTACAAAGATATCCTAATTATCACTGACACTACTTTTACATGTAATGTGATAAAGGACAGCATACTTGGGCCTGTGATGCAGACATTAAACCAGTACACAGCCAAAGACATGTTGATGGATTGATGGGAGGCCTACAATATCAGGTACAGCTGCCAACTGCACATACTGTTGCAGAATATCCACAGTTGTGTCACCTACTTATAGCATGGTTGTCATCAAACTTATTCTGTGTGCTCAAGTACTGGCAAGGCAGTGCAGATTGATTTTACAAAAGCATGACAGACAGGTCAGTGTCACATGTCATAGCCATCCAAGCACACATGTGCATGCCAATCCTGTGTCACACACTGTATGCATGCACATATGTCTTGCAAATACACCTCCCAGAATAATGACTCAGTATTTCTATCTTTTACATTCCTAGTATGCCTGACATCTGGACACCCGCAGTTCAGGCCCACAGTCCAGTCTGTTGTATGACAACTACATGCTTGTCAATCCCACCTATAAATAACTGAGCCCTGCAATGTCCAACAGAACAAGTTGCTGCTACCACAGTCACTGCCACCCACAGTAGCATGTCAAAGGCCTGGAGGGTGGGACACATGTTACAAATATTAATATGTGTCCTAAATGTCTCCTACTACTCTCTGGATGGTACTACTACGTAACATATGTACCAGAGGCATATGACTCATCTGGACAGTTATGAGTACCCTCACCCTGGCCATGCTGTGGCAGAAGAGCTGACACTGCTTCCTCACTAACATATACAGCTCGCTGTCCTCCAGTCTCTTCACAATCCCCAGGATGACATCTGGCCAAAATGCAGCAGCTGCAGCCTGCTACACATGCAGCAGTATGTTCAGCTACCTGCTACAGACCCACCACACCTCCCAAACACCTAGAACAGGGCATCCACACAACAACCATACATAAAGGGTTGGGGGGAATGTTCAGGTGACAGGGACGTGTCACAGTCACCCCCCTATAAACATACACAGCTGATAGACCAGCATCAACTGCAGCAGCATGCATATTGAGATAAAAATGATGTATGAAACTCACATCTGCTTGTCTCCTTACTGACCCCAACACACATTGTTAAACAGTAAACTGCCACAGAATCAGAAAGTCTTTTAACAATGGCCAAATACAGCATGCAAAACTATGGACATACATCAGTCCAAACAATGAACAGTTGTTCTGCATACCCTCTGTGATGCTGTAGCTCCCACACCTCGATAATGTCCTCTTCACAGGCCAGGAAAAGGGCCAAGGCCTACATGAAGGTCATAATTATAGCATTATGCTCCCATGCCATTGGCTAATGCCAATGCATCCCAGCTGTTCTGCATGCTATTAGCAAGTGTGAGTCATATATTGGTGCACAAGCAATCACCTTTTCATGAGCATTACCTACAAAAAGCAAGTTGCTGCCTATGGTACAGAGGTCTGTGATTTAATTCATGAAGACATACTGCAATTTCCAAGGAAAATACCACTGGAATTCTGCCCACAAAGTAGTACAGCAGTACACCAGGTATGTCATACAGTTAACCATGTAATGGAATGCAGATATGGGGAGGCAGTCATGGGAAATAGAAATGTCAACAGTAGGTCTCAACAACATAGCTTGATATGACATGTTGATGTTAGTCTGCTGTCCAGCACCTACAGTCTTTCCTTTTGGCTCTGTCTGCAGTGACATAGATTGCAGCTCTGGCCCCTGAGTCCCCCCAGCAATGGTCAGCCCACATAGAAATGCTATTGGATTGTCTGTTGTACAATAGTGACAGTAACTACTGGTAGATACAGCTGGCATATCCTCTCTTGGTCTGTGAATATCATACATGGTTAGCTCAAAGATTGTCCAGGTGTCCATGACTGTTCCTGATGTACTCTGGCTAGGTCACTGAGTACTCCACACCTGTATCTCATTGCCTGACAGCCATGGCTAGCATACCTGGTGACCCCGTGCAGCAGGACAGCAGGTTATAGGCAGTAGTAGTGAGGGGACACAGGCTCCACCTCAGCAACAGTGTGTACATATTGAGCATACAATGTAATGAAATGAATACAGTACCAGATATTCATGTACCATTACTGTATTCAGAGGGATATGGCATGTCACAGAGACATTCCCCACACTCTGGGGACATCCATTACATATTGTCTAACTGGTTTCCAGACATACACAATTGTTTGACATGGGGTCCACATGTATCAGGCACATGTACACATTCCGCAAACATCTGGGTACTGAAGATGTCAGACACCTACGAGGAGGAAGCCCTATACCACATATGCACTATTCTCAGTTATTGTGTAGCACAGATGTTGCTGGAATGTCCACATGCACTTGCAGTGCCACTCATGTAGCTCTTGGATGTTGGCTGTATGACATGGCACTTTAATGTTGCCCATAGGGAGCACACCACAGTCAATGGCAAGTGATGGGTGTGGACACATAACAACACTGTCTGTCACAGTACACAGGCCATGACTGGTATAGCTAGGACCACATGAGGTTACTAGGCTATGGGCTGTGAGTCTCCATATGCCTAGGCCACATGTTAGCTCATGTCTATGCAGGGCAGCACCTGATGCTCCAGTCTGATAGGGACAGAGGTGGTATACCAAGGGTGTATGTGCAGTTACCCATCCATTTATCCAGAGTCTGCCTACAAAGGTGTAAATACCTACCCTGCCTGATTGGGACAGTGTGACCATTCTACAGCAGGATGGGTGTGTGGGACACACACATCTGAGCCACCAAGAAGACCGATTGATGCCACACACCAGTTTGAGGGAGTGTGTGTGTGTGTGTGTGTGTGTGTGTGTGTGTGTGTGTGTGTGTGTGTGTGTGTTAATAGAGTGGCACTTGAGTTGCACATGTGCAGCAGGGACAAAAATGTGAAGTCTGTGATTGCCTTGCATGTCAGACAGAAGTCCTCTCAGATGAGTATGTATGACACCGGGTAGAGGGTTGGGTTTATAGCTATCTGTGTATGGTAGATGTTTGAGGCTGTGGTACTCCATGGTGGGGAACCTCTTTGATGTCACCAGCTGCTGCATGTGCTGTGTGAGGTGAATGACAAATGGGGAATTTTACACAATAATGGGCCTTATTGTGGGGAATAGAGGGATGTTAGGACCCTGTGTCCCTGGATGACATACATGTAGGTGTGAGATGGCCCATGTAGAAGGTTTACCAAACAACAGAAGCAAGATGGTGGTGAAATGTCATGTTGCCATCGATCTGTGTGCACAGATCTCACACAACTAATTGCGTGCCTAAGATGTTGTTAGTACTGTGATAATATGCGAGGACATCACCCTCCACAAAAGGCTTGGCAATGCATGTTGTGGTATGCGATCTGAAGCCATGTTTCTGGCACCAGTCATGTATCTGCATGAGACTCTCCTAGGCAGATGTCCACATCAGGAGGGAATCTGGTGACATCACACAGCATGCAGTCATCTGCAGACATGGTTGGCCATAGGCCAATGGGTGTGCCCTGCACCACAGATGTGCACATCACACATAAAATAGGGCCAGACACAGAACAACAGGTTATGCCACTAGTTATTGGTCAACTGCTTAGGGTGGAGTATTCTATATGGACTAATTGGGTCATGTCAGTGTGCCAGTGTGCTACCCCTATGGTAACATATGGTGTGATGCATACTTGAGAGCATATATCTATTATGGCCAAGTGGGTTATAATGTCAAAGACTTTGTCCAGGTCAAAGTAGGCAGTGTGCACAGTGACCCCCCAATCCATGGCTTTGGTGACTGTGTGAAAGAGGCCACCGAGTGTAACAGTCATGATCCCTTCCTTGACAAAGCCTAACTGTGCATGATGGAGTGTGTAGAGGTTGCCAATGTCTTTGGTAATGAGGTTCACTATAAACTGTCCTATGGCCTTACAGAACAGCTGAGTTAGGCTGATGGGTGTATAATGTGACAGACTGGTGGACACACCACCTTAGTGTAAAGGGTGACATTGGTTGTCCTTCACAAAGCTGGGACAAAGGCGTTTATCAGGCCTCCTTCAAATACAGTGGCTTATGTTGTCGCAAGGTTATGCTTGGAGTCATATAGGATACATCCTGTCATGTGATAGGGTCCCATGGCGAATGTATACCATGACTTTCACATGGCAGTGGTGACCTGTTCCCCTACATATAGGAGAAGGATGCAGGTATTGTGGACATCCTGCTGTACTGATGGGGAGACAAGGGGTGAAGCCTACACTGACTCTGTCAGGCATCAAGTATGCTATAGCTGCAGCACTGTTATAGCAGGTGTCCTTGACCACAAAAAACAAGCAGATGTGGCTGCTACCTGTGAGTTTGCAGACATTTGTACAGAATGGGAGATGATTGTCTGTAGTGGATGTCAACAAGTAGGTTCTGGGTTTGCTGTGCAGGTTTCCAGGAGTGATCCCATTCGCTTGTTCACACTAATGACACATTGCTTGTAAATGACCAACTGCTGCTAGTTTGTCCCAGACAGCAGTATGTCATCTCTGTTATAGACACTTATGTATTGCAGATGTCCACCAGACAGGTGTATGAATCCTTGCAGAGGATGATGTAGTCCTGTCGGATATACCTGACTCCATGCAGCTATAAAAATGCATCTAGCACATGTGTGTATGTCTGGGTATTGGTGTCATTCCCTAAAGAGGGGTTGGGGGCTGTAAAGCTGTGTATACTATCCTTAAAAGGCTGTATTCAACATTGGAGGTGTATACATGTGTGACCCTAGCTAGATGGGTATTGTGGAAAATGGTGACTGCAAATGTTACTGCATGATGGTTGCTTTGCCACTGAGGATAATCCTGTAGGGATGCTGCAGGGGTAATCTGTGTTGCATATTATCCACTGCAACATACCTTTACCTAATGTGGGGGTAGCCCATAGCTGCATCGAGGTGTTTGTAATTCCACTGTTGATGGCTCTCTGGCCATTCGTGTGCTTGCATGGGTACATTGTCCAATGTATGCTTGGGTTGTTCAAGTGACACCAGGATCAGGGTACAGACTGACATCACAATGCAGTTGTGGATGGTCCATATAGGCAGGATGGGTTTCCTGGTCACATGTGGTGGCCGGTACCTAGATATGATTTGAATAGCTGTGTTGCAATAGTGAACTGTCTCCACAGTGTCCCCTGTGCATGTATTGCCTGTACAACGTAGAGGTGTGTATTTGTTTCATATATACTGAAATCACATGTCCCATGCTATTTTCACCCACACTTTAGGTTATGATGGTATGATAGGATGGTTGTCTAGGTACGGCTGGGGTGCTCTCTGCACCTTTGAACCATGTGTGTGTGTGACTGCACTGATGTCAGCATTTCCCAGGGTTAAGAATGCTTGCATTGAGGGCAGAGTCATGTGCAGACACCTAGGTTGTAGCAGCATGGCCTTCAATGTGTGCTGTGCTGACAATTGTATGTTGGTACTGATAACCTCACCACTTTCCCTAATGAAGGCACTATGAGGTGGTGCAAACCATTGCCAGCTGCCTGGAGGCCAATTGAGACAGATGAAGGCCATCTGTTGCACAGCATCGTGGTCTATTAACCATATCATCCCTGATTCATAGGTACTGGAACCCCCCACAATATCACAGGATAAAAGGCCACATGTTAAGGGCAATCATTTCCTGAATGTCTTGCAGCATCAGTCTGGGTGACAGCAGAATGCTGCATAAGGCTAGGGATATACCTGCATGGGACACATAATCAGTGTGCTCACTCATGTCTTACTGCACATAGTCTAGGTACATACAACTCAGGTCAGGCATGGCAACATGGACTGTGACAAACCCTGATAGTACCTGTTGGTGAGATACAGCAGTGCACATGCGATATGGCAGAGTCTGTCACCTGACACACAAGTAACTGACTATCCACATTTACAACCAGGTGAGAGGCACATCAATGTGTCTCACAATGGAGTTTCCTATGTGTAACATGTCTGACATGTGCTGATGCCTCCATGATTGTGGGACACAGGTGTTTGGCCATGTGTGGTATGTGCTGTGTATGACTGTGGCATTCACAAGTAGCTTTGCCTAGGATGTCGCCTTTGTTTGTGGATGTGTATGCTGAAGTCCACTACATATGTGTGTGTTGTGTAGGTGCGGGTGGTGTGTGTGGTGTACTGATTGTGTTGACAACCTGTTTGGGGACAGATATGTGGCCTTTACAGGATGACAGCATGGACTGCAGGTTACTACTGACATTGCATTTCTCATACAGTGTGTTCCTTGGTGGTGTTTGTAGAGGGTTGTCCATCTATGTACATGAGGCAGGTGGTACACTGTGCCAGGACACTCATATCAACCACACTGGCAGGGGGAACTGTAGGACATTGTTGAGCCATATAGTCCAGAATGTAATGGAGGAAGACCAGGGAGACCTGAGGGGTGGGCCTACAGCCCTGGTGTGTACTACAACAGTTGGAGGCTGACACCACAGCATACCATGTAGACAGGCTATGAACAAGCACTAAAAGGTGCAACAACACCTCATAGCACATGCAGCAAGTAGCATAAAACATCAGGATCAGGAGGGCAATGCATGATGTCTTGCCACTATGTTGCAGATAGCCACATACATCCTGTGGTGATAGATGGTGGTGTATGATGTGGGAGTTACTGGTGGATAGTGGTGACAAATGTGGATATGCAGCATGTATACATAATGGTGAGCATGGTATGCGGTCCTGTGATGTGTTCCACTCTTCATTTCTTTCAGGTGGGATGTATATATGCCGCAATACACTTTTCTCAGAAGCTGAGACTGCTCCCATTATTGATGCCCAGAGACTCCATCACCCAGTGCTGTTGACAAGGACCCACCATAACTAGCAACAATGTGCTGCACTGTGGGCAGACCTTGTAGCAAGGGTGAATGATGTGGGCCACCAAGACAAGTGCTATGAACAGGTCTAGCACTGTGATACAGATAGAATACATCATGCATGGCAAAAGGCTGCAGCCATGGCCAGGGACTGTGCTGGGACTCGGGGAGGCCCTACTACACAACCCCTAGCTTTGTGTGGGGTGTGTGCACCTCACCTGTGTGTGTGTGTGTGTGTGTAGTCAGATCATCTTCCATGTAGAGGAATTAATGTAGTCATGAGGTTTGTCAGGGTCTGGTCATGCATCCCCCTCAAAAACTCATAATGTGTCTCCTCATGTCTCATCAGATAATGATGAGGTGCTGATGTAGTAGTGGGTTGGGCTGTGTTGGTTCTACTCCCAGTCCCATACATTGACATCCTTGACATCCCAGTCCCCCCCCCCAGACTGTTCCAGTCCACCACAACACACCCCCAGTGGGTGGTGCCACAAATATCAGGATGGTGGACTATGGCATCTGTGACGTGGGGTGTGGCGACGGCAGCATCTGTGACTGCAGACACTACCTACAGAGCCAGAGAGAACAGACACACAGGTGCTGACAGGGACTGGTGCTGGAGGAGCCTGCACTGCCCAGCACCCCGTCAAGGATGTCACAGCAAGTATCAGTCCATCATGGAGGCACAGACATGTTGTGAACACAACATGATTGTGAAGATGGTACCAGATGGATGCTCAGGGTCATGGATGCCGCACTGCTCTCTCCATGGCATTGTCTCTATGGCTTATGTAATGTATGTATATGTAATGTGTAGGAGTAGTGGAGTGAGACATTGTCAGTCCATTGTCATAACCATGTCTGTGCTGATGCTGGATGGGTAGATGGGAGAAGGACAGACAGGTCATCAATCTCATCATCAAATATGATTGAGTCATGCCCCCTGCACAGTCACACTTCTGTAGTGGCAGTACCACCAGGACTAATGAAGGGAGGTTGCTGTCCATATCACAACATGGCAGGTTGTCCTGGAGTCCAGATGTCGATCGCCATCATCATCATGTAGTAGTATTTTTTTGGCCTGGGCATGGTGGTGCCAGTGCTTTCTGGCAGAACCAGTTCCCATGTTGTTGGCCAGAGCAATAATAAACTGTACATTCTGCTATATCCATGGCTATCCAACCAACATACCCTCATAGCATGCGCTTTGGCTTTTGACTGGTGCATGCACACCTCACACTCACTCATCACATGTAACCAGAACAGACATACATAAACTCCTCCTCATGGCCCAGCTGACAAGCACCCCTACACACACACACACACACACACACACACACACACACAAAAGTCAACTGTATGGCACAGTAAAGTCAGAGCAAACCTCAATCCACTTCCAGGAACCAATGTGAAAAACCCATAAACAACTTTAAAGAGCAAATTGGTCATTTAACACTCTTACAGCCACAATATAGGCTCAATCACTGAACTGTCAGTGAACATTGTCACATTTAAACAGATTTGTGACCTGGGACCACTGATCCTAAATTTAAGCACGCTAAATAATTAAGCAGCTAACTAATTTATATTAAATCTAATAATATTACATAAATGTTTGTTCAGTTAAACATACTAATATAAAATATATATATATAAATATAACAAAATCTAAAATAATATATATATTATGTGTATAAAATCAATATATGGAAAAAAAAATAAATAAAAACCAAATAAAGATATATAAAAGACAGAAAGGAAACCAGTACATACTTCTGTTTTTGGATGCTCTAGCTTTTAAAGGGGCTTCAGAGAGACACCTTACTGAGACCTGGTGGGTTTTTGTCAGCTTGACAATGTATAATCCACTCCACTGATTCTGTCTTTATCTATCTAATACTGAACTACTACACATCTAAAACAAACTGAACAAAAAAAATTAAACTGCTGTGCAGTTAACTTTTTAACAGCACTTTAACTTTAAGGAATATAATAAGAACAACCAATCCATATTTACACCAGGGAGAACAGAATGCTGTAAATCTGGATAGAATGGGTATGTACCCATGCAGGAGATGTGTGGCTTGTATGTGTGTATATATGGGGGCATTCTGTACATCCCAAGCACGTTGTATATTTTTGTTTCTGTACTACCTGTTTTTTTTTCTATATAGCAAAACAAAAACAGAGCCTTCAAGGGGCACTGCACATAAGTTTAAATTATTTTGTTCTAGAAGTCATACACAATAGTATTAGAGGAGGTGACATCAATAATAAGACGGAATCAGTGGAACAGAAGTGGATTATATGTTATCAAGCTGAGAAACCACCAGGTCTCAATAGTAAGGTGTCTCTGAAGCCATTTTTAAAAGCTAGAGCACTGAAACATTGACCAAGTAGTACCAGGCTTATGTCCTTGGTTTCTTATATATATATATCTTTGCTATGGTTTTTATTTTATATGCCCACAATATTGACCAGTTTTATATACATAATTTTAGACAGATTGTATTATATGTATATATATATATATATATATATATATATATATATATATATTATTATATATATATTTTTTGTATATTTAAATGTTGATACATTTTAGAATTTATATTTATGTTTATGTGATAGACCAGAGTCAGTTTTAATGATGTACTTAGCAATTTTTGAGCTGCAATGTATGTTTTATAGTGTTGTTGATTTACACACTGATGTTAGTTTCTTCACTGCTTAGACAAGGCAATGAATGTGATAAACTGGTTCAGTGATTAGTGTGCCTCATTGGCTGCTAGAATGTTTAAAGATGTGACTTGAGTTTTAATATTTTGGTCTGAGGAAGCGGATGTAATACGTGAAAGTGCTTACCTTGTTGTGTTGCTATTAAAGAGTGCTGTGTTAGAACCAGTTTGCCTTTTTCTTCACTATTTAAATGTATGGCACAGCCTAGGCCTTTGTCAACCCAACACCACACCCTGTGCATGTGATGACACCTGTGCCACATCCCTATTATCCATACCATCGTTGCAGGGACATGCTAATATGTATCTGATGCACAGGGTGAATATAGTACAGTTAATGGCAGTTTGTAGTGTAGGACTGTTATGTCCTGTAAGGTACTGTCAGCTGGCAATTGTCATGTGTACACATCAAAGTGTATGTACCTTTGTGCCATGATGCTTTATTGCTGTTAGTACTGCTGACTGACTGTTATCTGACAGACCTTATTCTATTTCTGTTCCAGGTGTCTGTGTGTCTAAGTCATGGGGACCTGCTACCATTACAGAATTTCATGATAGTATAGTGGCAATGCAGAGACCTTTTCCTCACCAAGGTACGACTATATATGTGCATGTTTACCTAGGTGTGCATGCGTGGAACAATATGTGAGGGACAATGGAAGCAGACAGTGTACTCTTGCATGCATACCCCTTGACACAGCATGCTACTCTTTATACATGTCGCCTGCGAGTTCCATAGGATTGCAGGTTCATAGGTCCATAGAAGGTTACTAGAGTACTGGACCTTGGTCCCTTACAAGCCTAGCCATTACTTTATCACCAAAAGAATCATTGCTCCTAGCATTGACGGACACAGGTTGAACCCCTGGGACGGAGTTTTGTTTTCCCATCTACTCATCACAGATGCACTTGATGAGAGTCTGGATCATACTCTGTTTGACATGTATGGAAAGTGCATTCCTGAGACAGGGCAGCCTCTGGGAGACAAACCTGTCCCTCCAGCAGCTTTATTTGCTGTTGCATATGTGATTCAGGCCTGTCATGCTGGTAGTGTGCACAGAGTGAGACTCACATATGTATGGGTCAGCTGTTGAAGGGCTCAGCACAACATTGCCATCTAGGCATGCTACAGCCCACCTGTGAACAGCATGTCCAGTACCAAGTGGGCTACTACTGATTCAAGGCTGTCTGCATGGAACAGGTGTTGAAGGCCATGGATAATCTTTGTGGGTGTTAGCGTAGCCTTTCCAGTTGGTGCAGATGTCTGCATAGGTACATGATGAAAATGTATTGTTGTATTGTCTGAGGACTATACAGAGGTAATGTCCACCTTTTGTCTAGATGCAGTCCCTTTACCTATGTGTTGAACCACATCCAAGCCTTTTCTGACCACTGCTACTACTTGATGGCTGAATACAACAATGTTATCAACCTGAGTAGCCAGGTCTGTCAATGCAGTTTGTGTGTTTATGGGGTTATTGTTGCTGTGGGAAATAGTGGGTGCATGTCCTCGCCATATAGTATGATGGTACTGTTTTTTGCATTCTGTTTCAGACCAGACTTTGGCACCATTCCATACCTACTGTATGACCTCATTGCAGTGTGTTAACATCAGTTTGTGGGTCATTGACAGACAGCACACTACTTATAGTTGCCACAGCCTTAGATTGTACCTATGTATGTGGGTAGTGACAGTTAGCATTCATGCCTAGATTCATGTGGGTCATTGGGGATGACAGCTACTCACAGGGCCTACACACATCTACATATTGTACACACATAGGCAACACAAAGTAGGGTTGTCACCTTATCAGATGTGGAATGTGGGACGTGTTGTAGTATAGTGACAGTTGGCAGGACATACCATAACCCATAGCAAGTGCAACAGACAGGACATCCCTTGGTTTGCCAATATGACAGCTTTTTTGTGTCACATTACCATAGGTTATGCTATTTCTCATAACATTAAGGTGCTTCTAATGTGAAATAACTGCTTTATGCAAGTAGCACACAACTCTAGGAAATGTTTGTTGTCTTACACTCTGGGGGCCTCTGTATTGTTTGTGTCATTGTCAGAGGTTACACCTGGCTAAACATGGACTGCAACCTGCAGGCTGGGACAGGTGGTGGCCATACCTCTCACCTCTACAGATTTCTGCAGAATGTCCTGATGTTTGCTATATATTTTTTTCCGTTTGTCTTAACGTTGTGGTTTTCTGGCAAAGTAGTGTGAAGTGATTAAAGACTGACATTACACAATAATGACAAATATTTTCCTGTCAGACATCATAACCTCAGAAAATGCATGCAAATGCACAACCTGTTATGCTATCTACTTTGTATGTTTGTCAGAGCAATATTTCAAGACTGACTGTCATATTTGGGCTTTGTCCTACTTTTCTGTATGGCTTTATCCAGATGTCTTTCTCTAAGGGTTTGAGAGGTATTTTTGTGGCCCTAACACAGTCACACTGCTGTAAGGGGATATACATACATGCGCGCGCACACACACACACACACACACACACACACACACACACACACACACACACACACACAGAGCCACTCATGAAATGCCCTTGTTGATAGTAGAAACCCTACCTGTGTAGTTTTACATATGATAACGCTATATACATAGCACATGAACCACAGACCTTATACAGTTTTGCATTGTCTTCCACTACTATTCAGGTGGATGAGCTCTGCAGGTGTTGTAAGGATTGCCACTGAGGGGTAAACAGGCCCCCCTTAAAATGGTATTAACGTGTCACACACAGTGCTGCAAGGGGACATGCATTCTAACACACATGCAAAGAGAGTTTCCAGTTTTGGAATTAGAACACCTATCTATCTAGTTACGTACACTGTAGTTCACCATATGCATTGCATGTGTCATAGTGCTATTGTGCTTGAAAATGTGTAACTCTGCATCTAAGGT
Organism: Protopterus annectens; assembly: GCF_019279795.1. NCBI lineage: Eukaryota > Metazoa > Chordata > Ceratodontiformes > Protopteridae > Protopterus > Protopterus annectens. Next base: position 465,315,740 of record NC_056746.1, read on the forward strand.
GGATGACATCTGTAGGCCCTGATTAGATTGGGGATGGTGGAGTTAAAAGGGTGGCACAGGCACACAGAATGGTATATGACAATTGCACATATACAGGCAAGACAGCCACACTGCTACAGGGGATGTGCATACACAGACACATACACTCACACAGTTGGCAGTATTTAGAACCTCTACCTATCTAGTTGTATGTACTATAGTGGCTATGTCCTTATTGCGTGCACCACAGAGGTTATCTGCCTGGGATATACCTCTCATCCTCTTACACCAATAAATGCGGACAAAGCCTTCAATATTGGGGGGGGGGTAAAGGCCCAAACATAGGGACACTGCTTACATATTGCTCTTACAAACGTAGATAACTGATTCAGTGACAGGTTTCACATTAGCATTACTCTTGTGGAGGGTATGAAGTCTGAAACTCAAATGTCTGTCATTATTCTGACTTCGACTGTCAGTGATTTGCCAGGAAACTGCAATGTTATGAGACACAGACCAACTATATGAGGCAAACATCTGGGCAGTCTGCAAAACTCTGTACAGTTGAGTGGTATGGCCTGCAGAGTGTAATACAGTCATCTAAGATGGATGACATCAACAGGCCCTGTAAAGTAATACAATGGGAGGAGTCAGCAGGGTGGAACAGGCCTCAAAATGGTATAACCAAGAGACAGGACATGCTTTACACAGACATTGTTGGCAGTATTGACAGTAGAATTCCTACCTATCTATTTGTATGTACTATTGTGCTGTGTACTTATCGTGTGCATCACAGAGCTTATATGTCTAGAGAGTGCCCAATGGTGTATCTAAGGTGGATGACATCAACAGGCCCTGTAAAGTAGGGCAATGGGTGGTTAACAGGGTGGAGCAGGCCCCAAAATGTGTTGGCTTTGCACACACATAGGCAGAAAATACACAAAACCACAAGCGAATATACTGATACACACAGTTGGCAGCATTGAGATTAGAACCCCTACCTATCTAGTTGTACATACTATAGGGCTATGTACATAGCATGTGTGCCACGGAGCTTATATTCCTGGAAGAGTGTCCAATGGTGTATCTAAGGTGGATGACATCAACAGGTCTTGTAATTAGAGCAATGGGTAGTTAACAGGCTCCAAAATGTCTTGGCATTGCACACACATAGGCAGGAAATACACAAAGCCACAAGGGAATATACTTATACACACACACACACACTCAATTGCCATTATTGGGAATTGGACCACTACCTATTTAACTGCCTACATTATAGCACTATGTGCTTATTGCATGAGCTATGGGACTTACACATGATGAGAGTGTTTGCCAGTACTACTGTGGTGGATGAGATCAGTAGCTGCTGACAGGGATACTACTGTTGTGTAGGACAGTAGTCACAGGGCCAAAATATGGGTGGCCAATTCACAGACATAGGCCTGTTGGGTGTGTGTATTCTGCTGCACATGTAATACATACAGAAACACACATACACATGGCGACTGATGTGAGATTACAACCCCCTTCCCTATTATTACACAATGGGCCTCACCATAGCATTTGCACATGCCCCTGGTTAAAATAAGTGTACATGTGGCTGCTGCAGTACATCACCCTATGCCTTTCAGGGTCTCTCTCTCTCTCTCTCTCTCTCTCTCTCTGTCTCTCTCTCTCTCTCTCTCTCTCTCTCTCCCCCTGTCTCTGCCTCTTTATAACTGATATATTTGTATATGTTACCTATATATCTGTATGTATATCACACTCAGCATATGCAGATAAACTTATATGTACCACATGCCGATAGTTGGGGTAAACATGTGTGATGGGTGGGGATAGACAGTTAAGGTGTACATAGCTGTCTGTATGCAGAAGGGATATATGTACATCCCAGTTGTATAGTCAGGTGTGGGTTCAGACATGGGTCAAAAGTAGCTAAGTGTAGGAGCATGCCCAGTATGACCATCAATAGTAAGAGTAGGACTCCAGGCCAGACCTACCTATACTCCAGTCCAAGATTGTGTGTGCTACAGCTGCTTAGCTGATGAACCTCTGTAAACAGTCCAGCATCTCACTGATATAGTGGCTGAGGGATCTCCTGGCTGTGTGCTATCCTTATTAACTGAGTCATGTCTAAGTTGGGTACAGACTGTATTGGACTGAGCAGAGTTTTGCATAATATGTGAGTTACATTTTGCACAGCACTGTGATGTCCTGGTATGTCAGTGGCAGATCAATATAGATTAATGTGAGGAACTGCTGACAGACATTTGTCTACTGACTGCATGCACTGCAGGAAACTCATGCTAATCCACAAAGTGTTCTAGTCTGCACATTCTACGTTTATCTGGCCAGTGGTTCCTCTTTCCCCTTGTATGTGGCATTTTGTCCTGCTTTGCTCCTTCACAGGCTTTGCCCACAGTTGCTGCTCTTATGTAGTTGCAGTTATGGTGCGACTGGGGTAGAAGTCATAACATCACACACAGGGTTATGTACTGCACACTTCTGACTGAATCTGTATAGTAGGTTGGCCTGCATTGTGCCCCATACATCTGCTCTGCTTCTCAGACAGTTTGTGTTGCACTGTTCTTTTGAGGCTACATGTTGGCCATACCCCTCAAACTCTTACAGCCAGACATTTTGACAGGTACATATATCACAGTCAGACACAGGCCCAGACATGGAGACAGCATTTTAATGTTGCTCTTCCAAACGTAGACAGTTGGCAGACTGTATTTTTATTAGCTTGTATTTTCTTATTGGTATGAAGTCTGCATCTCAACTCTGTCATTGATGGTTTTGCATCAACCTTTATTGGTTTAGCAATAGTTTGCCAGACAAATCCAATGTTATGATAAACAGAATATGAGACATATGTGTGGACGTTTGAGAAACCCTGTCATTCGTGGGGTATGGATGGTGCCCACTGACTTGTTGTGAGTACTGACATAGCTTGTCACAACCTGCTGTTCTAGCTGTATACTATCCATATTTGTGGACTCTGTTCCTCCATTGTCCAGCTTTCCTGTAGTAATGAATATTGACTTCTGGACAGCCTGTAGAGCTCCTACTGTAGGTGTAGCTGACATGCAAAATATTTGCACAGCCAGTCATGAACCATAGACTTTATCACCTACAGTAATGTACTTAGCCCAGTGAGCCACAACAGCCACCAGTCAGTGCTGTCTACTTCCTGACACTATTAACCACACACATACATAGCACATTGACCTCTGCATATTGTGTAAATGGAATATGTTAGCAAGTTGATTGGGACAGCCCTGGGAATGTGTGGTCTGCTGTTATTACCTTACAAACATAACTGCTACTGCAGTTCTAAGGGAACACGGGTGTGTGTGGGGTAGGAGACCATACCTCTCAACTGTACAGATTTTCACAGAATGTCCAGATGTTTGCCTCACATTTTAGGTCCATTTCTCATAACATTGTGGTTGTATAGGAAATTACTGGCAAATCATTAAAGACTGAAGTTAGAAAGTAATGAAAGACATTTGAGTTTCAGACTTCTTACCCTTCAAAGAATGCATGCCACTGCAAAACCTGTTAATCTATCAACTTTCTACATTTGTAAGAGCAATATTTAATAATCCTCCCTGTTTTTGGGCCTTTGTCCCACATTTCTTTATAGCATTCTGCTGATTCCTTGCTCAAAGAGTTTGAGAGGTATGTCTGGGACTCCAACATTGACATCCATGCAACTGTCCTATGACCCCACTATTTGTAAGTGCCTCACATAGTACAGTGGGATTTGGTGACTTGGGGCCTACTGCATATTCTGGAGCAGTCAGTATTTGGCAAAGAATTCGTGTTGTCCCACATAGCTGTCCATTGTCTGCTGCTATCCCGGTAGCCCACTCCATTCCCTTGCATATATGCAGCAATACCATACATATGCTACCATAGTCTACTACAATATTCATTTGTTGTTAAGAAGAGTGACTTACCTTGTGCCTGCAGAAGATGAGAGGACAGTGCTTCAGGGCTGACTTTGTTGGATGCAAGCAGTACACAGGCAATACATGGTAAGGTATAGGTAGTATGATGTGGCTGGCATCCTTTTTACTGCATGTATGTGAGTCAGAGTGAGGTGTCAGTCCCTAGGTTGTCAGTGTATGTGCTATGCGTTGCCTCTTTGCCAAGACCAGGGTGTATGGACACAACTATGTCTGCCTATAGGCACAGGCTCATTGGGTTCCTCCTCCTTGTATCCCTGTGCCTGGGGGGACCTTGACAATGGTGGGGGGCTGTGTGTCCCTTCCCTTTGATGTTCTTGCCAAAGCTGTTTCTGCAGGATCATATTGTGTAGCTTGCCAGATACTATGAACATGTGTGCACATGTGGCTGAAGAGTACTGCAGGGCTCCGCCAGATATGTCAAGGCAGCAGAACCGTGACTTGAGCAGCGCAAACACATGCTGTATGATGTTCCTAGTTTGTACATGTGCCTCATTATGGCATTCTTTAGTTGGTGTGTGTGCATTTCTGATGGGTGTCATCATCCATGGTCCAATGCATTCCCAGAATCCCCCACTAGATGGCCATATGGGATATCCCCCCTGGCAAATGCCTGGTACAGCTGTGATACGTGCCTGATGTAGGAGTTCTGATAACTGCCAGGGATGCCATCACACACATTGATGATAATGCCCTGAGCATTACACACAACCTGGCAGTTGATGGAGTGATACCCCTTGTAGCTGATGCAGACTCTACCCTCCTCACTGGGTGGTGCTTTGATGTGCACATGAGTGCAATCTATGGCACCCACCCAGTACCTCTGGGTAGTGTGCTATATGGTGGAAGAGATTCATATTGTTGGTCCTCTTCTCAGGGTTGCTGGCGCTGGGGAAATAAATGTACTCACTGGCATGTGTTAGCATAACATCCAGGAACTGGTGGAGTACCCTGGATACGGATGCCTGTGAGATCCCCATGATGTCCCCAGTAGGTCTTTGGAAAGTACCTATAGCTAGTATTCTTAAGGCTACACATACCATTGTTTTCACTGGGATGGGTTCCCCTCTGTTGGCTTTGGGTCTGAGGTGAGGGTGGAATAGCTCAGTGAGTTCCTGTAGTATGTCCCTGTCTACCCTGTAGCGGTCTACTATCTCCGGCTCATGTAGCCCCTGAAAAGTTACCCTGGGCCTGAACACTCTTCTCCTTCTCACTTTAGGCCTATTGTTAGCATCAGCACCAGCACTGACCTCAGCCTGTAGTGCATAAAGATGTAGCACAGCAGCTCCTATCATTTCGTCAGTTAAAAATCCCAGGTGTGTACTCCAATGGTGCAGAGTATGTGGGAAAAATCAGACTGAAGTGTGTATGCATATTTTTTAGTGGTGTGTGCAGATGCAGCCTGTGTGATTGGCTGACTATGATACATTCCACTGCCAGCTATATTATTGTGGGGTTTGAATGGGCCAGTGTCAGTGGACCAGGGCTTATCAGTCATTTATACTTTATTCGCTTTCCCAGGCTATTTCCTTTTATTTGTTTATTTTTTTCTCAAATTTCTTCCACAACTAAGCCCTGCAGCACTCCACACAAACCCATGGAGCTAGTGTAAACATTGCTCAGCAGTTTAGACCCAACCCTGTACACGTGCAAGCTTAGCCTTTCTTTAACTTGCTAAAACATGCACAGTGGGGCTAAGTATAGCTTAGCAACCTGAGACACCCTGCTTAGCTGAGCGCAAACAGGCTCTGCTCAGCTCCAATCTGCTTAAACATTCCACACCCCCTTTTAATGCTAGCTATCTGTTCTGCCTACACCAACACAGTTCTAGCCCTACCAAAGTTAGTACCTACAGACATGATGGTCCTTTTTGAGATTCAGTAACACTGGCTCATTTACATACACCTAATTGCTTATACCCTGGATACAGCACTACACCAGGACCTATCACCTTAGCTACCATTATAACCTGCCATTGTATGACTCTGCATGCTGGCCACTATAATTCAATAACTTTGCATACCTTTATATTTCATATTTTACACATGTTATTACTATTTTTAATAGCATGTTTCCGTGCTAAAGCACGCTGCTTAAACATGGCATATGTATTTAAGAAATGATTAATTTTTTCATATATTGCATTACTCTTTCATGTCAATGCCTACAGATTTGGCCATTTGCATGGCTACTGTCACATATACAACCTTTTATTTGGCCTGTTACAGCTCCTGTTTAAATGTTGTAGTCCGATACACGGCTTGTAACCATGTACATTTTTCCTGCCGACACAGCACCTACATGGATGCCTTTCTGCTTCAATAATACAATTTTATATGATAAATGCTTATATCTCAATGCAATCTAAGAACATAGAATAACTATCTACAACATAAACTAATGTTAACCAAAGAATATATCAAAATAGGATATAAAGGAGGTCTAACCTACCCAGAGAGAGAGTAGCCAGCCATACACTATTAATAATGTGTAGCACCTTTCTATAGCTCTGATATATGTATGCTAGAATTTTAAAAAAATATTCCAAAATTCAATTTAGTCGATCTAGCCAATTTTGGGTAATAGCTGAGTTTCTGATTTTTATAGATATATGAGAATTGTGTTTGTCCCAATAATTGGAAAAAGACAAATTGTATTAATGAATTATCTATTTATAAGATTATAGGATTTAGATAACATTTTTCTGGGGGAGTAGTACCTGTGTATATAACGCTTTTATATTAGTAATATCTGTGTTATCTACTTTGGTGTATAGAAATTAGCATTGACAATATGATTATATTTCAGTATTTATATTCAGAATAGATAATAGTTTATTGATGAAAGTCGGAAGACTCCTCCTTATTTTTTTTTAGAGAGATTTAATTAATGTAATTCTCACTGATTTCTTGGGGAAACCAAAAAAAAAGCCTAGACTTTTATTAATTTTTTGAGAAAAAGAGAATATTTTATTTTTTATTTTGCTGCTTTTTGATAGAAGTGATAAATTAAGTAATTTCCATCTATTTAAATCAAGTATAATACTCGACCTTACTTTATAATTATTCTGAAATGTGGAGGAGACCATTATGATTTATAAGAATCCCCAAATATTTAAAATTTTCTTATTATAATAAAAGGTGTAAAATTTTTATATAAGATTTCTAATAAAAGTCTATATATAGAAGGGTGGTATTAAAGAAGAATAAATATGAAAAAAAAATCCCAATTGACCCTATCAATCATCTTAGCGCATCAAGGATCAGTGCATACATTGGATTTGAGTCTTTTTTTTTAACAGTGTATAAAGAGAATCGATTGTTAGGGTATTATCCCAGTATCTCCAAAGAAAAGAAAAATTTAAAAAATATATATTGTATATATATATATATATATATATATATATATATATATATATATATATAGAAAATGTACACCCTCTTGGTAAGAATAAATAAAAAAAAAAATGACATATACTGTCTGTAGGTAGGAACATATCAAAAAAAAAAAAAAACATTTTCCATTTGTTTTATAAATTAAAAAAAATATTAGGGAGACTGAATCTGAAGCTTTTTTTCTTTATTTAAAACATCTTTTTTTGCTCCTAATCATCAGACACATAAACCTTTTTCATTAAAATGTAAAGGACAAGGTATTTGTTGCTCTGAAGAGGTTTTGAACCGTAGGGTTTTAATGCTAGCTTTAGTTCATCTCATATAAAAGTTTGAGTCATTCAAGTCTCTTGTTACTTACTTTGGAAATTCAGGAGAATTTTTAGATGTTCTCAATCTTTGTGCCCAAATTAGATGCTGCTGCTGATGCCAGGTGACAATTCAGGAGAGAAGCAGGTGACTAGGTGACCAACAGAGACACACAGACTGTTCTGAGGGTAAATATATCCAAAATAAAAATAAGATAGATAAATTCCAGATATATATATAGAAAGATTTGTAAAACTCTTAATGAAAAACTGAGGAAAAATATTATTACAACTGCTTCCTGAATCAGAAAATTACCTCCTTTGCATGGTTTTCACCAGCAGATGAGGTGATTTGCATTATGCAGATACTATGAACATGTGTGCACATGTAGCTGAAGATTACTGCAGGGCTCCGCCAGATATGTCAAGGCAGCAGAACCGTGACTTGAGCAGCGCAAACACATGCTCTATGATGTTCCTAGTTTGTATGTGTGCCTCATTATGGCATTCTTCAATTGGTGTGTGTGCATTTCTGATGGGTGTCATCATTCACGGTTCCAGTGCATTCCCAGCATCCCTCACTAGATGGCCATATGGAATATCCCCCCTGGCAAATGCTTGGTACAGCTGTGATACATGCCAGATATGGGAGTTGTGATAACTGCCAGGGCTGCCAGCACACACATTGATGATATTGCCCTGAGTATTACACACAACCTCGCAGTTGATGGAGTGATACCCCTTGCAGCTGACACAGACTACACCTCTTCACTGGGTAGTGCTTTGATGTGCACATGAGTGCAATCTATGGCACCCACCCAGAACCTGTGCTATATGGTGGAAGAGATGCATATTGCTGGTCCTCTTTTTAGGGTTACTGGTGCTGGGGAAATAAATGTGCTCAATGTCATGTGTTAGCATAAAATCCAGGAACTGGTGGAGTACCCTGGATGCAGATGCCTGTGAGATCCCCATGATGTCCCCAGTATGTCTCTGGAAAGTATCTATAGCTAGTATTCTTAAGACTACACATACCATTGTTTTCACTGGGATGGGTTCCCTTCTGCTGGCTTTGGGTCTGAGGTGAGGGTGGAAAAGCTCAGTGAGTTCCTGTAGTATGTCCCTGTCTACCCTGTAGTGGTCTACTATCTCCAGCTCATGTAGCCCCTGAAAAGTTACCCTGGGCCTGAACACTCTTCTCCTTCTCAGTTTAGGCCTATTGTTAGCATCAGCACCAGCACTGACCTCAGCCTGTAGTGCATAAAGATGTAGCACAGCAGCAGCAGCCCCTATCATTTTGTCAGTTAAAAATCCCAAGTGTGTACTCCAATGGTGCAGAGTATGTGGGAAAAATCAGACTGAAGGGTGTATGCATACTTTTTACTGGTGTGTGCAGATGCAGCCTGTGTGATTGGTTGACTATGATACATTCCACCTGCCAGCTATATTATTGCGGGGTTTGAATGGGCCAGTGTCAGTGGACCAGGACTTATCAGTCATTTATACTTGATTGGCTTTCCCAGGCTATTTCCTTTTATTTATTTATTTTTTTCCCCAATTTCTTCCACAACTAAGCCCTGCGGCACTCCACACAAACCCGTGGAGCTAGTGTAAAAATTGCTCAGCAGTTCAGACCCTCCCCTGTACACAGGCAAGCTTAGCTTTTCTTTAACTTTCTAAAACATGCACAGTGGGGCTAAGTGTAGCTTAGCAGCCTCAGACACACACTCCTGCTTAGCTGAACGCAAACAGGCTCTGCTCAGCTCCAATCTGCTTAAACATTCCACACCACGTACATTTTTCCTGCCAACACGGCACCTACATGGATGCCTTTCTGCTTCCTGAATCAGAAAATCACCTCATTTGCATGGTTTTCACCAGCAGGCGAGGTGATTTGCATTCTGCAGACACTTCCCGGTTCGCATGGTGTCCGCACACTCGTGCACGCCCCCAGCCCTGCTTTGATTGCTCGGCAGCCATATTCTGTGTTTGGACCACAACACTATTCCTACATGGAGAATCGCTCCATGTAGGGTTTATTGAATTACCCCTAAAGAAATCTGGATAAAGCCAAAAATAAAGTGGGACAAAGGCAAAAAAATAGGAACATATTTCAAAATAGGAACATATTTCAATTATTGTTCTTATAAAATTGCAAACTTTTTTAAAATAAAATAATGTATGTTAGCATAAATTTTCTGAAGGAAATAAAAGTCTGAAACTCAAATGTATGTCATTATTTTGTAACTTCAGTCTCCAATGACTAGCAACAAACCAAGCAATTTAGGAGTAAGGGACTAAAAAATAAAGTAAATACCTGGATATTTTTTAAACTGTTTAAAGAATAACAACACAATGTAAAATTTAATGTCATAATTTTGTGACAAGGTTGACATTATGAATGATGTCAACCAGCCCAGAGTATGTGCCCAGAAGTGGCTATATAACATTTGAAATGTAATTGAGATATCGACATTAACCAGGATTTGCTGGAGTCACTGTGGAAAATTTGTATATATACTGATCAGCACATGTGGCCAAGTCTTCTAAACAGGACATTGAAGAATTAAAACATGCTTTCACTTCTAGGACAGTTTTGTGCTTTCTGTCATTTGATTGCACTTATCTAGGTTGCCCATCATTGCATACAGGCTTGTGCACACGAGACCTGAGTTGGGCACCAATCCCCTGCCATTTTTCTGGAGATCTTGGTGAAAACATGGCAGACAGTGGTGAGGGTAGTGCTCTATTTAGAGCATAGAGGTGGTGTGAAGAAGATTCCAAGATATTTGCTGGACTCTTTGTTAAACTTGACAGCTGAAGATTTCTGCAGGGTGACTATATGAGGTCCCAGTATAAGGTTGAGGTTTAGAATAGCTTTGCCAAGGCTGTCAGTAGCGCAACTGGCATCACAAACATGGGTGAAAAATGCAATCACCATTATAGTGACTGCAAGAAAGTGAGAACAGAACCTCCTTCACTAATCTAAGCATATTTTAGGGCACATGAGTTACCTCACTTATGTAAGTATAGTGGCCCATAACCAGGCAATACAATGTTATGACTTGGCAACACAAATAGGTATTCATCATCTTCTTTTGTTATGTGTAGCATCTGCACAGGTTGATAGAAATAATGATGCACATCAGGAGAGACTGGCATGGGCTAAATGTAGGTTCTGCTATAAATGCTTGTCAGTTCATAATAGCAGTAATTGTGAAAACGGGTTATCAATTCTCTAGCCATCAGTACATAAATGTTGGGCAGGGTAATACATGACAATGCATACTCTGCCTATGCAAATTGTACATACCAGGAGAAATACCTCTTGTAGCATTGCATTAGTTAATGGTTTAATAGATGTTTGTGTGTTCATATCTAAGCTGCAGCAATTACTTTGTATTGCTTACTATTTATTACTGTGCAATCAATAACTGAGAATAACATTTTACCCAATTCACATACACATTTCATGACTTCTAAGTCATAAAACAAATTTTCTATAGTGACACAATTTATTTGCATAATATGTATAATATTGAGGAGATTAAGCTTTACTGTAAAAGTGGATTTTATGAACGACTGAGATATATTACATTTATATGACATTTATGATATTTTTCTCCATTGTCTCTACTCCCACCCTCCATCTTTTTTGGGTGTGTCTACAACATTTGTTCTGTAATTCATACTGCAACCTGACCACAAGCAAATAGAGCTACACTGGCCACAGGGGCTCAGACTGCCAGCTGTCCATAGTTGACTCTAGCAACACCACCACAGGAATCCAGCACGTCTGGGTCACAATCTGCAAGTATTGCCTCCACAACCCCTGTACCACCTGCAAAACATGCATTAGGCATATCTACCCTGGTGGCTGCAGCAGTGATACCCACTAGGAGTAAAGCCAGTCGAGGTGGCATTTATGACAGCCGACAGGAGCTGACAGGGCTGTTGGAGAAGATTACAAAGAGGTGTCTTGGTGCCCACATCAGGCATATGGAAAGGATCCTGCAGTGAACTGTCAAATTACTGCACTATCCAACACTGGCCTATGTATGTGTGGCAGGAGACACTGCTGAAAGACCTGAGGGTGAGGACTAGATTACCACTATATTCACACTGGATGGGGGTGAACCTCTGAAGTCCCATACCTATCCTCAGTCATAGTGCCCACCAACCTCTTGTCTGTTTTCTATGTCCTGTGTGTCTGCACCTGCTACCTAACCTATCCTACATAACTACTCTCTTATTCCTAAATACCCTTTTCCTTTCTTAACATTCCTCTCACTTAAAAAAGGCAAAAAAAAAAAAAGAAAAAGAGGAACCTGTCCCACAAGAAAATAAAATAGTACCCATACATGGCTTGCCACTTTGCATCTATTTGTGTACAAAACAACTGATTTGATCTAATTGGTCATACAGCATTATTAAGTTGTTATCACACATCCTTTATAATGTGACTATTCAAATTTGTCAATTTGCCAATTGTTTGTCATAGCACAAAGTTATTTTGTGAAGAAGTGAATGCATATGGTGCTCTCCTACCATCATCTTTCATATTAATTAATAACTATTTTTGCTCACCATTTTCACCACTGTCCTACCGACCCTAATTCACACCTTTAATATGATGAAAAATAGACTCACATGCCATAGACATGTCCCGAAACAAAAATATCTATTTCTGTTCTCAAAATTTGCTTGGGACTTGACAATGAGCAGCACTGATACTTAATTTGTAGGAACTGCCACTGCCCATCCTATGGCAACAATTATTGGATTTTGCCTTTGGTCACACTGTCATGATACTCCTTGCACTGCCATCGTAAGCCATGATGCACAACAGAAAGCAATAGTGATATCAATATGAGGAGATGGCAATTTTTGTATGTATAACAGGGATTTTTCAGTTATCATTTCTGTTGTTAAAACAAAAATACTTTACTTGTTAGCGCTTTCATGCAGAAAAATCTCCGCACTTCTTCAGACAAGTTTACAAGCATTTGACATCAAGTTTTTATACATCACTTAGTAATCAAACAATCAAAGCTACCAATTAACAATTAATAGATAATTGTATACCAAAATTAAAAAAACCGCTATTCTGAACTATAAATATTATATAAAAGTTTTATGAACACTGCAAAACTATTCATTAATAAAATATTCCATATATATTATCATATTTTACTTATTGTGTTAAAACAATAAATATAATCATTCAACTTATAAAAACCTTTGGAACAACCTAGTTTATTTGATACCTATCTAATAAGGGCTTTCAATTTTAAAAGACATTTTATTGAACAAGTCTCATTTAAACCTGGAAATGCATGAGCGTTGGTTTTGAGCTGCCATAGCAACTCTTGTTCTTCTAGTATCAAATGCCAAGGACCACCACTCGGATTCTTATTTACTTTTTGGACAACAATAAACAAAAATCTGTGATTTTTATTTTCCATAATATGTTTAGCAAGAGCATTCATGACTGTGTTCTTAGAAATGGCATATAAATGCTCGTAAATACGTTGTTTAAGCTGGTGTTCAGTTTTCCCAAAATAGAACGCGTAGCAAATCTGATAAATAGCAAGATAGACCACCCCTTCAGTCTGACAATTATATTTCTCATTAATGAAATATTTAACCCCTCTTACATAAAATGTGGATCCTGTTTGAATGTGTTTACAATAATTACAGTGTCCACATTTATACATTCCTTTATTGGGTTTGTATTGTTTAGTTGGACGTTCTAAAAGTGTTTTTAAAGATGGTGCTTTTTTAAAAATAACTAAAGGTTTCATATTAAGAACTCCGTGGAATTGTGGGTCTTGTAAAATTAAATCCCAGTTAATGTTTAAAGTGTTCCTAAATCGTACTGCAAGTTCATTGTATTCAGTTAACAAACTTGATCTATAGTTAATGGAACTACTAAGCATTGTGCGAATTGTTATATTCCCATTCATATTGCCTGAATCAATTGATGGTGAATCTTCATAGTTTTTTTCGTCATTTTTCCTTAGAAGTGGTCCCAAAAGGCCACTTTGTCTCTTCAATTTAACTTCTTTTACCAAGTTGTGAATCAATTTACTAGGATAACCTCTATTTAAAAACATTTCTTTAAGAGTACAACATTCCTTTTCAAATAAATCGTCCTCTGAACACATTTGTGAGGCACATACTAACTGACCTTTTACTACATCTCTTTTTTGAAAATGAGGATGATTACTAGAAAAATGTAAAAGGGAGTTACTGTACAGGGGTTTCCTGTAAATACTAGTTGAAAAGCATTGTCTTAGTATATCCTTACAAATAAGTATGTCTAAAAAATTAATAGATGATTCATCAAAAACGTAGGTAAACTTTAAAAAAGAAGTAAAGGAATTCATTGTTCTCATTAATTCGTCTGCTTGTTCTTCATTCCCCTTAACTATCATAAAAATGTCGTCTTGGTAACGAGTATACCATACGACTAGCTGTTGGAATAGAACATGCGTAAACAAAAAGGAGCATTCCCAGAATGCCATAATGGAGCTGGCGAAGGTGCCCCCACATGGGGAGCCCATCGCAACTCCTGTTTGCTGTAAATAAATGTCATTCTTGAACATAAAGTAGTTGTTACTCAACACTAATTCCAATAAACTGATGAGTAAGTCAATGTCCTTACCAGGATACTGTTTAAGTAACAGAAACTCCCTAACCCAGTCAAGGCCAATATTTTGTGGGATAACTGTATATAAATTACTAACATCCACTGTAAGAAATTTGTAATTGGCATCAAATGGAATAGTATTTAGATTTTTCAATACATGCCAAGAATCTATACAAATTTGCAGTTCTGTTTTTAAAATTCCTTTTAATTTGTTGTCAACCCATTTGGCACATGTGTAGGTGATTGATTGCCTACCATCAATTATAGGTCTAAAGGATGGATTACTAACTCCCTTATGTAACTTTGGAACCCCAAACATCACTGGAATTAAGGGCGCCGGCATAGACAGATAGTGGTACAAGTCCAATGAAATACTTCCTTCAATGAATAAATCGCTCAAAGCATTCTTAATTTTTTGATAGGATTGGTTAAGTTCATTTCTAGAAATCATCTTATAATTATCTAATGACAACATTAACCTAATCTTACTATCATAATCATCTCCATACATGAGGACGGCACCGCCGCCCTTATCTGGCTTCATAACTCGTATTTGGTGGCTTTTAACTAATAATATCAAATCCATTATTGTTGTATCTGGATCAATGTTTCGATAACTTTGATCATACAACCCTCTCAAGTGTATTTCAGATATTTTCTCAAACAAAACTAAACTATTATTGAGAGGTGGATTATAAGTACTAGCCACACGTTCTTCAGTTAAAGTACTATTACAATCTTTAAACAATATGTTAAGGTTCAATTTGCGTGTGTATAACTTTAAATCACATAACACATGCCCAATATTTAATTTTTTTGGTAAAACGAAGTTGAAACCTTTTGCTAGTAAGTCAATAAACTCTAATGGAGGTGCAAAAGAAGTGTAATTGTATACTTGAAAGTCCTTACTAGTATTGTAAACGATAGTTGGTTTATCATCGGAACCATCGAATGCTACTTCCTGCGCCGGTTGTATGATTTCTTGTTCTGGGTTTTCTTCCTCCAGTTCGAATTCCTCTTCTTGCGATTGGGGTACTGTTGCTGAAAACCCGAATAAGACAGATCTTGGCCGTTACTGTCGTTTCTTTGGTTCTGAATCCGTTCACTACGTCGAATTTGAGAAGTTCCATTTCCGTCAGATAGTTGTTGCTCATTCAGCAAATGTGGAAACTGGTCAAAATCGTCATCCGACGCTGGATCCACGTCATTGTTGTTGATGACACCAGTAATTGGTCTACCCTGAGAGGGAGATACCATTAAGTTCGTAATAGGTGGATCAGGGTATGCTCTTTGCTTGTCATACGCAAGGTTATCCATGGCAAACTTGCGCTTCTTAGTTTCATTGATCTTATTCAATAAGGAATTGATACTAATGAAAATCCTTCCGTAATCATATTCATAACGGTGAAAATCACTGTTGTCTTTAATTTCCTTTTCTAGCACCTCAAGTTCCAGTTTAAGATCCAACATTTGTGTATCATAGGCACTAATAAGAAGCTCCAGGAATTTAAGTCCTTGTTGATTAAAGAATTGTATAAGCTGTTTATGAAAAACGGAATCCTTTATGACGCCAGATGGATATTTCCATTGTCTCAACCCCTTCGGTACTATACTGTGTTTAATACATTCTCGAAAATAAGAAATCTCAGCTTGCAGTTTCTTATATTTTAATAAAGCAGTGTCAAATTGTTTTAACTTAGAGACAATGTTAACGTTAATGGTTTGATTTCCCTGGTCAGTTATGTTGACATTAGAACTGTCCTGAAACATATTATTCGACGCCTTAATAAATTCATGTAGTTGAGGCAATTCATTGTTAGATAAATGAACATTACCATTATTAATGTTATTACTGTTGTTATTATGAGCCATCGGTAATGAAGTACGTCGATTGCTTAAAGAAGAGCTGTGTCCATTAGGTTGTGCTGGTGGAATACTATCCATGGAATCTTGGATTAAACCAGGTTGCTCCAAGCCATTGTCACCTTGTAAAGAACCGGGGCCACTCGACAGCTGTTGAAAAATTAAAACCTGTCCTTGGGCGAACCACTGGTGTTGGACCGGTAAACCGGTTATTGAATTGTGTAGCAAGGTCGTCTACACGTTGAGTAAGATGTTGTATAAGAATAGTTAAATTCCCAATGGAATCCGTGTCCTTGTTAGAGACTCCGCTGGAATTGGAGTCAGACAAAAACAATGCCTGTGACTGCGATTGTTGGCTACCACTATGTTCAGCCATAAAAACAAATAAACTTCAAAATACCACAAAACAGAAAAAAAGAATGGTACCAACAGCAGACCAGGCTAATGTTGAAACAAAAATACTTTACTTGTTAGCGCTTTCATGCAGAAAAATCTTCGCACTTCTTCAGACAAGTTTACAAGCATTTGATGTCAAGTTTTTATACATCACTTAGTAATCAAACAATCAAAGCTACCAATTAACAATTAATAGATAATTGTATACCAAAATTTAAAAAAACGCTATTCTGAACTATAAATATTATATAAAAGTTTTATGAACACTGCAAATCCATTCATTAATAAAATATTCCATGTATATTATCATAGAGCTGTGTCCATTAGGTTGTGCCGGTGGAATACTATCCATGGAATCTTGGATTAAACCAGGTTGCTCCAAGCCATTGTCGCCTTGTAAAGACCCGGGGCCACTCGACAGCTGTTGAAAAATTACCCCTGTCCTTGGGCGAACCACTGGTGTTGGACCGGTAAACCGGTTATTGAATTGTGTAGCAAGGTCATCTACACATTGAGTAAGATGTTGTATAAGAATAGTTAAATTCCCAATGGAATCCGTGTCCTTGTTAGAGACTCCACTGGAATCGGAGTCAGACAAAAACAACGCCTGTGACTGCAATTGTTGGCTACCACTACGTTCAGCCATAAAAACAAATAAACTTCATAAAACCACAAAAAAGAAAAAAAGAATGGTACCAACAGCAGACCAGGCTAATGTTGAAACAAAAATACTTTACTTGTTAGCACTTTCATGCAGAAAAATCTCTGCACTTCTTCAGACAAGTTTACAAGCATTTGACGTCAAGTTTTTATACACTGCAAATCCATTCATTAATAAAACCAACGCTCATGTATTTCCAGGTTTAAATGAGACTTGTTCAATAAAATGTCTTTTAAAATTGAAAGCCCTTATTAGATAGGTATCAAATAAACTAGGTTGTTCCAAAGGTTTTTATAAGTTGAATGATTATATTTATTGTTTTAACACAATAAGTAAAATATGATAATATACACGGAATATTTTATTAATGAATGGATTTGCAGTGTTCATAAAACTTTTATATAATATTTATAGTTCAGAATAGCGTTTTTTTTTAATTTTGGTATACAATTATCTATTAATTGTTAATTGGTAGCTTTGATTGTTTGATTACTAAGTGATGTATAAAAACTTGACGTCAAATGCTTGTAAACTTGTCTGAAGAAGTGCGGAGATTTTTCTGCATGAAAGCGCTAACAAGTAAAGTATTTTTGTTTCAACATTAGCCTGGTCTGCCATTGTTACCATTCTTTTTTTCTGTTTTGTGGTATTTTGAAGTTTATTTGTTTTTATTTCTGTTGTTAACTCTGCTGCACATGTAGTACCTTGCTGCATATATTTAAAATTGGTTGCTTCAACTGTGTTACTTTTGTTTACTCGACTGCGACTTCCTCTGTGCTGTTCTCAGATAATGTGTAGGTCTGGAGAATGATGAGTAAGTCTGGAAGGTGTTCAAATCCAGCATTGTGTACAGCACTACTTAAAGTTTTCTTTCTTATGGATACATATGTTAGCCCCCTCCTCCCACACACTATCATGCTTAGTCCTTAAGTACTCCACAATTATCCTACCCTAGCTTCTTCACTATTTTCAGCACTGTACTGTAAACAGCAATACAGAATTCTAATGATGTCAAAATTAAGATTCATATACCACATATATGGTCCAAAAAGACTTACAAAGGGTGATCTCTTCAAATGTGTGATGTGTGGCATCGAGCAGCAAAGGCCACTGCTAGCTCCTGTCCTTAATTAAAAAAAACATGCATGTGCAATACTTAGCCATCAACCACATAAATGCACTTGCTAACAATGTGCTTCAGTAAGCAATTGTGACAGAATGAATGTAATTCCAGTGTCACCTATTACTTGTATATTTATTGGCTTATTGTATTCCAGATGTCAGGACTCAAATGTAATTCAGTATATGTACATCCATATGTAAAGGAGTATGGCATTGTCTCACACTATCCTTTAAAGTGTGTTCCTGTGAACTGATAGATCTACATATATATATATATATATATATATATATATATAAATATATATATATATATGTATGTATATATATATATGTATATATATATATATATATATATATATATATATATCAATATGGTCTATATTAGATCAGCGAACATTTAAAAAAGTGAACGCTGATTGATCGACCTTATGTAAGTGAAAGCTTACAATCTCAAACTGTCAGATCAGCAATTTTTTTCCTAGGAAAAAAAAAATCTCTGATCCAAAACACATACACACAACACAAGCACACCAAATAAACAGAAATCCACACACATACACCTAAAATCTGACACCTAACCCTACACTAAACTATGCACGCACCACTAACTATCCACTTACCTTAACCCAAACCCTAACCCTAAGGTACGTCACTATCGCACACTCACCTCACCCGCTCCCTAACCCTAACTCACCTAACTCACTCTCACACTCACATCCACACAATCGCACATTTACCTGAATCCGACCAGTAACTTTTCATCACAGCACTGAAAATACCAAAGCAACAGAAACTGACAACCGAATTCTTCCCCTAGGAAAAAATTCTGGTTTCTTTTGCTTTGATATTTTGAACATTCACTTAAATAAGGTCGATCAATCAGCGTTCACTTGTTTAAGCATTCGCTGATCTAATATAGACCCTATATATATATATATATATATATATATATATATATATATATATATATATATATATATATATATATATATATATATATATTTATATATATAATTCCCTAATGCAACAATTAATGTGCATTATATGATGCATGACTTTTTGCTGCTCTATGATGAGAGTTATGACCAAAGCAAAAACATTGATGTTGATATTGTCTGTCTGTCTGTCAAATCATATAGCTCATTCCCCCTAACAGCATGTAAATTACAAATGTGTGCTGTCTGATACTTCTGTGAAGTCAGCAGACAATATAGTTCTATATAATGTGCAGGTGTTAAGATCCAGCAACAGTGACCTGTATGAGTGTGTCAGCAAATACAAGAAACAGAGGTAATCCAGAAAGCTTAAGTGAAGTCTGGTATCCCACTTGTGACCCAAAGGCTGATAGGACTAACAAGCAGCAGAGTTCAAAGACTATGTCTCTGATGCCCTTCCTCCCACAGGGATGGCATCAAAGT
Organism: Protopterus annectens; assembly: GCF_019279795.1. NCBI lineage: Eukaryota > Metazoa > Chordata > Ceratodontiformes > Protopteridae > Protopterus > Protopterus annectens. Next base: position 465,335,508 of record NC_056746.1, read on the forward strand.
GTGACAGTCTCCTAGATCTACTAGCTTAAGTGATGTTATCTGGACTAATCCTAAATACTAACAAGAAGGACAGGCTTATCCAAGAGATGTTTTGTGTATAATTCCACTTAAAGTTAACATTTTCTCAAAGAGATGGACCCTCCATCTATTTCACTCTCTTTTCAGTTAAAAATATGCCTTGCAGCACAATGATGAAGTCATCCCTTGAAATGTGTGCTATCTGACTCTTGTAGTAAGGCTTGTCCTGTGAAGTCAACAGATAATACATGGTTCTATAGATCATGGGCTTTGACAGGCAAGTGTTCAAATCTTGTGATGTGTAGCTAGTTTGATTAGGCCTGAATCTAGTGACAGGAAAAACTGGCTTGTTCAACAGGTTCAATGTGTACATTTCCAAATAGTGTAAACATTTATACAGAGAGAGTTTTTCCAACTCTTTCACTCCCTTTTAGGTCAAACATAGGTCATGTAAAACATCCCTTCAAATGGGTGCTATCTGAGACTGGTAGTAAGACTTCTTCTGTGGTATGAGCATATAATTCACACTTCTGTAGATTGTAGACTTAGAAAGGTAGGTGTCAAATCCAATAACATGTAATTAGTATATGTATCTGAATATAGTGGCTTATCCAAGATATGTGATGTCTACACTTCCATTTAGTTGAAACATTTACAAAGGGAGAGGGTCCCCAACTCTTTCACTCCCTTTTACATCAATCATTTGCCTTGTAATGCAATGTGTGTTGTAAGAGACTGGGGTATAAGACTTCTCCTGTGGTGAGAGTAGATGATATTTGGTTCTGTAGAAGATGGACTTGATTAGGCAAGTGTTCCAATCCAGCAACGTCTATCTGGTATGAGTGTGCCTGAAAATACTCACAGGTAGGACCTTCTTGTCTAACAAATGTGATGTGTACACTTCCACTTAGTAGGAACATTTTAAAAGGGAGATGTTTCCTCCAACTCTTTCATTCCTTTTTAGATCAGATGCTTTGCAACACAATAATGAAGTCACCTTTCAAATGTGGGCTGTCGGATTCTTACAGTAAGACTTTGCCTGTGGCATGAGCAGATAGTGCACATTTCTATAGACTGTGGACTTAGGCAGGTGTTTGAATTCTGCAATGTCTAACTCTTGTGCTTGACTAACAGATAATTGATAATTGATAGGAATGGCTTGATCAACATATGTGATATAGATAATGCAACCTAAGGGTGACCCTTACAGAGCTATAGGATTTTACCACTTCAACCCCATATGGATTCAAATGCAACAATGAAGTCATCACTTCATGTGTGTGCTTTCTGATACCTTTACTACAACTTCTCCAGTGGTATAAGCACTTAATATATAGGTTGAAGGGCAGGTGCTCAAGTCCAGCAATGTTTAGTTACTGTGGTTGAATAACAGATAATTAACAATAAAAAGGAGTGGCTTAATAAATGTATGTGATATGAGTAATTCAACCTAGGAGTAACACTTGTATAGCTATAGGATATTGATCCCTCCAGTTCACTTTTAGATAAGGCATATGGATTCAAACACAATAATGCAGTGATCCAATCAAGAGTGTGTGCTTTCCAACATTTCAGTATCCACAGTTAATATACCATGCTATAAAGTATAGACCTAACTAAGCAGAGGTTTTAATCTGGCTTTGTATAAGTACTACATGTATGTAAGACACTGACAGACAAGATTGGCTAACTCAATGGTTGATGATATGCATGACTCAAACTTGTGTGAACCCTGACATGGCTAAAGGATTTTGAGCCCTAAAACCACATTTAGGGGAGCCATAACTATTCAAACACACTGCTAATATATTCATTTCACGTGTGTGCTTTATGACACTTTTGACATGATTTCATGTGTAGCATCAATTGTTAATACACAGTTCTACACACTGTGAAGTTAGGCAGGTGTTTAGGTCTGCCAAGGTGTAAACTAATGAGCATGTAAGAGAATGCTAACAGGCAGGATTGCCTTCTCCAAGAGAATTAATACTTATAAATTCATTTAGTGGAAAGGTTTACAACTGGTGAGAGAAAGGTCAACCTTTGTACTCCCTTTTATGGAAGCCATATGCATTCAACCATAACACTTGAAGTTATCCCTTTAAGTGTGCATTTTCCGACAGTAAGTGCATGACTTCTGTGGCTTCATCAGTTTGTGCCCAGGTGAAGAAGAACTTGATGTGCACTGCATATGTTTGAATCCTGTAGAGTAAGTGCCTTTTATTATTTTGTTTACAATATAGTGTCACAGGCAAAAATGGCTTATTAAACAGATTTGGTGTATGTCATGCTACATAGTGGTCACAGAGTGTAACTGGGCCTGAGTTATGATAGTTTATTATGGGTTTTGAATAGGTGAGTGGTCTTCTTCCAGTAATTGCTGTTCTTCTTTATGAAAACACCCAGCCTATTGATATATGCATTGCGATGGTTAGCACAAAGCACCATAAATAATCAATGGTTGGAATAGTTATTGACATTTATTATTTTGTGGCAAAAGCTGCTGAGAATTTGCTTCTGCCTGTGCTGCAAAATGGAGTGTTAAATGCCACTCTATAACCATTGTTTGTAAACTGTAGCAGTTTCTGCAGTTCACTAACAACCTGTTGGTGCATTTGCCGTGGTGGTACGGTGGTAGCTTTGTTACCTCACAGCAAGAGGTTATCCCGATCGATTCTCACTGGGCTTGGGAGTGCCTTCTCTGTGGAGTCTGCATGTCCTCCCCACGGTTGGGTAGCATTCAAAAGACATGCGTGTGTAAATGGGCATGCCTTCGTTGAAGGTTGGGTGTCAAGCTGGCACCTCGGCGTTTCATAAAAATCTACTGCCAATCATTAGCGGACCAGAGTTCCGCTGTGGTGACCCCTTACTGGGAAAAGTCAAAAGACAAACAACAACAACTAACAACCTGTTGGTGATCTTGCAACTGTCTGTGATGTATGTTGTATGCTGTGACCAAGTATTAGAATTTGCTGCACAGTACTCAGTTCATTAGATAATTTTCCAACATATTACAAATCCTTCAGAAGTGTACTTTGTCATAGTGTGTTAACTGTAGATGTGTGGAAGCAGCAGGGAGTATGCAAGTAATATGAGGGTTATATAAGTGCCCATGCTTTCCACTCCAATCACATAATACATTGAACAGTTCATGCAGCAGCAGTCCTTAGATAATAATAGCAGCAGGCACAATTGTGGTGTGATCATTTCTCCTAGTATGTAACTGTCATGTCTGGTCTTGCTATCACACATTTAATCATATCCATAGGCATGAACACACACACACACACACACACACACACACACACACACACACACACACACACACACACACACACACACACACACACACACATGCATGCATACACACACATAACAATTATTAAGGGACTGTCTCCTCGTGACTTCTGTCTGGTATAATTTCTATCTTAGAAAAGTTTTCCTGACATATCACATATCTCCTATGTATGTAAATCTCACCTGTTATAGCTTACAAATCTGAAACAAGTTTTGGTGCAGCATATTTTTTTTTCCTGTACAACTTGACAGTTTTGTTTCTTTGGCATATCTTGTGGATTACACTGCATACAGTTATTTGGATTTGTTATTCTGTCTCACTTCCTGTTCTTTATAACATGCATGTTACTCCCATAACTGTCATTGTTTCCACTGTCATTACTTGTATGGACAGTATGGCCAGGTGTTGCTTAGTTTTCCTCAATTTGTCCAATCATTTATCTATGCGCTTTCCCATTATTCCTATAGTGGGGTTGTTTGATACCTGTGTCCATGAGAATTTGTCAGCTTTGAATACTTGCACATCTTTTCAAAACAACACATTTTTCCTTCAACACATTTACTGATTGTATTGTCTTTCTAAAGGTATGTGACAATGACAATGAATTTACCAGATGCCCATTACTGCACTCAGTACAAAGAACAACAGTATCAATCTCCATTGTTTGTTTGCTGCTAGGCTTCCCCTTCCTTTTAAGTATTCCTAATTGACCTATCTGTTGTGCCATGTATGTGCATTCACATATAGATCTCTGGTTTGTGTACACTCCTTTGTTTACATTGTGCACATGAGCCCTTCCTTACCATAATGTGGCCACAAGCCTGTATTGTTGGCTCAGACTGGTACAGCTCATCATAAAGAGAGCCTTGAATTATTGCATATTTGATTAGCAATGCTATTCATCCCACACAGAATGACTAACCAGGTTAGCTCTAGCATGATGTGCACATGACATTAATGAATCCCCATGAGTATGCATTTCAGAGGATGGTAGGAACAAGGTGATTCTTCATTTAAAAAATTTATTTTTATATGGCATGATATTTGAAAGGAATTGTTTAATGGAGTACTTTCAGAACTACATTTTTTAAGAGCTGAAGATCCCAGACTGTTGCCACTTTTATGGAAAATATTTTGCACAATAAATTTTATAAGATCATTTCTAAGGAAGAAGTACATTCTGTTATTCAATATGTCATGGACACTTTATTAGATATTTATCACAGTGGTATGATAACGAAATAAGTCTTTGACTATCTTATAGTTAAGAATCCTCTTATACCACAGATTCATGGGCTTCCCAAAATTCACAAGAGTGTATATGATCCACCCATGCAACCTATAGTCGCTGGAGGTGGTTGGGTAACAGAGCATCTGTCTGTTTATGTGGAAAAACATCTACAACCTATACTAGACAAGAGTAGACATGTCTTGAAGGATACAAAATCATTCCTTGTAGACCTTTATGAATGTCTAAGAAATGTAACAGTTATGGAAGAACTTACTCTGGTCACGTTGGACATACAATCTCCATTTACCATCATTCCTAACAACACAGGCATTCAGTATATCTCAGATTATTTAAAGAATAATAGTGACTTCACTATAATACAGATAGATCTGTTAACACACTTTCTAGAATTAGTCTTAGAAAACAATTTATTCATATTTCATGACACCATCTATAGACAACAAGATGGTGTGGCTATGGGGACCCCATGTGCCAATACTTATGCAAATATGTTTTTGGCACATTGGGAAGAGACTACTTTGTTTTTGGTTGAAGAATTCAAGGCACATGTGGTCTTTTATCGACGTTTTGTCTATGACCTTTTCATTTTATGGAAAGGGAGGGGAGATGTATTGGACACTCTCTTTGTGAAAATGAATAACTTAACAGAGCACCTTAAGTTTACCATGAAGAGTTTCAGCTCTAGAATAGACTATCTGGATCTATATAGAGAGAGGCTATCTAATGGACTATTCAATATTGGTGTATACCGTAAGTCATGCTATCGGAATAGTTTATTAATGAGATCTAGCACGCATCCAACGTATGTATTTAGGAATATCATCAAAGGCCAAGGAATGAGGGCGTCCAGGCTGAATCCCTCTGAAGTAGGTTTTATGGAAGAACTAGCTAGCCTAAGGTTGAAATTATTGGATAGAGGATATAGGGAAGATGAGATTGATCAACATTTGGCATTAGCAACTAGCCATAGGGAGGATACAGCTGCACCATATTTTGGGCCGAATTTGAACTTGCACAGAGATGAGATATCTTATAGATCATCCCTTGTCAAGATTCCAATATTTTATACTAGTGATAGATTGGAACTTAATAATATTATTTCCAAGAATTGGTCAATCTTACAAGTGGATGGAGATATAAGGGAGATTGTGGGTGATAGACCACATTTCCTATATCGAAACAAGATGAATCTAAAGAGGATGCTCTGTTACCCTAGGAACAAGGAAGTACACAATGATGAAGAATATACTAGACCATGTGGGCAATGTAATTTTTGTATGTATATAGACATTAATAATAGTTTTTTTTCATCCTGATTTATGTAGAGAATTTAGGACATCAGCCAGAGCTGATTGTATGACATCTAATCTTGTTTATCTGGCGGTATGCCAGAATTGTCTTCCTTTTACGTTGGAAAATCCAATAGACCATTCAGGGATAGAATACGTGAGCATGTGTACCATATCAGGAAACAACTGGAACACAATGCATTAGCCAAACATATCAAACAACATGACGAAAGTCATACTTTTCTTTTTAGAGCCCTAGAGGTCATTTCTCCCAGTATACGTGAAGGAGACATTAGGAACCATACTGAGTTTAGGGAGAATAATTGGATTATAATATTGAGGGCTGATAGAGGGATGGGACTTAATGAAAGGGCATCTATAAAACCATCATTAAGGAAACGTTGTAATATTAGATAGCTTTGAAAAGATGACTATAGCCTTCATTGCACACATTTTTATATATATTCTCCTAAGATAACCCAGTTACGGAATACTATGAATGTTTCCCTCTATCCAATATTCAATTAATATACACATGGTCTCTATAGGATGCATAGAGAGCTGTATATATATATATATATATATATATATATATATATATATATATATATATATATATATATATAGTTTAATATTTACATGAAATTTACAACACCCTATTCATTCAGTAATTCAATCTATTAATATTACACGTATATTAGGGCATCAGTTTTTTATTTGTTTGATTCAGTCATAGATGTAGGTGTGTGTTTATATTATTTTTAATATATAGTTATTTATAGTTTTAGTACACATACACATATACATATTTTTTATATATTTGTATATATCCTCTACTATTTTTGTAAGGAAACCTATGTAATAAGTTGTTTATAATGTGTAATATGTTCTTAAAAGACGTCACTAAATATACATTGTATTGAAGTAGTAATTGATATGAAAGCCTGATTGGCCATAAGGTTTTTGAATTTAGGTATAAATGTCTTATGGGAAGGCTATTTAATATGGATCTGAAGAAGCTTTTTAAGCGAAAGCACGCTCATCCGTTTTATTTGTTGGAGAATAAAATAGAATTTTTTATCAGATTTTCCTGCTTTTGCTCCGTTTTTACCATTGCTAATAATTTTATATACTTCAATGGTAATGTTATCATCAGAAATTAGGAGTGCTGATGGGTGCTGCATGCACCCCAGTCTTTTCTAACATTGTTTTATGGTAATGGTAAATAAACATTTTTTGTTCAATTCCAAATATACTTCTTACTGGAATTTTTACAATAGATACTTGAATGACATGCATTTTTTGGAGCAATACCTAGAACCTACTAAATTAATTCACCGAATACATTAGTTTTTCTAATTTTTAAAGTTTACTTCACATTATGACTACAAAGCAATTCATTATTGTGACGCATTATAAGTAAAGGTAAAGAGAAATTTGAATCTAACATTTATTGTAAACCTGCTACTCTAATTCATTTTTTACATATCCATAGTTATCCACCCCACAAGAAAAAAAACTTATTGAAGGACAGATGGTGAGGCTATTTAGAATGATTATTAACAAGGAAACTTTAGTAAGGGAAGTGGATACCATTAGATCTATGTTTTACAAGAGGGCCTACCCATTCATTTACTCAATTAAGTTTATCAGGAGGTTGCAAATGCATAGATCGTACTTATACACCTTTATTAAGTAAGAATCAATATAATATTAATAATGATATTAATTATGTTAAGTTTCAGAAGGGTTTTACTTTAACTTACTGTACCACTAGTGCCTCGATAGCACATATTATCACAAAGAACTGGGGCTTATTTATGATAAATCCCATAGTATGTGAGATAATTTGATCATCCCTAATGATTACATATAGGAGACGCATGAAGTAAAAGCCAGTATGAAGAGAATTAGTTCTTTTAAGTGTGAGGTATGCTCCTACTGGCAGCACATTATTGAAACCAAGGATAACAATACTGAACATATCTTTCAGCCTCTTAGCTCAAGAAATCTGGACAAAGCCTAAAATAATGGGGGCACAAAGACCCAAAAATAGGGGCAGATTTTAAAAATGCTTCTTATAAACTTAGAAAGTTGCTAGAATAACATGATTTGTGTTAACATGCTTTTTTTAAAGATAAGAAGTCTAAAACTCGAATGTATGCCCATATTTGGTGACTTCAGTCTTCAGCAATTTGCCTGAAAACCATAAATTTCATGAACCATAGACCAGCAATATGAGGCAAAATCTTGGTACTTGAGAGATATATAGGAGGGATGGTAATAAAGTCAACTAGGATATATCCCCACACTGTTGCGTAATTTTCCTTTAAGAGCTTCTTTGTTTAGGCGATTATTTATTACTTAGATGTCCTTATATTCATATGCTGCAGTATTCATCACATTAGGGAGCTGTCCACCTCCGGCTAACTCGGACGTCTGGCCCGCATATAAAAGTTTACATGCTACTGCGAGGTATGTGTGATGCCTCATAAGTCTCCGTGTACATCATTCATAAAGAAATGATGGGTATAAAGCAGACATCAGCATGCACCAACCTCAGAACTTCTCTACCTCCTGATTGATCAACTGCTCTGGACATTCAGTCACCAGATTGGTGGTGATTCCTAATTCAGATAAGTACCCCATTGGGTTTTTTTCTTGCTTAATTCTTAGTGCTACTGTGTATTTTGTGGTGATTTCATGTCAGCTAGGAAGGGCAAGTGTCAGTGTGGAAGGCAAGTTCTACATAAAAATTCCCATGACCTCTGCCTCTTTTGTCTAGCCCAGACCACAATCACAACAATTGTGCTATTTGCAAATCGTTCATCCCCAAGACACTTAGAAACTGCTTAGCTTTACATAAGCTCTACTTAAAGAATCAGCACCTTAAGCACCTCACATGGGAGATGGAGGTGAGGTAGGGTCCTTCGGATGAGCAAAGTGTGAAGAAGACCAAGAAACATTGGCCTGATGTTACTGCTGTACTCTCTTCCTGACGTCCCACTCGAGGCCATCCGAGAGGTGGTGGATGTCCCTTCAGTGGGTACCACTGTGGAAGCCCCAAAGGAGTCCACCAGCACATCCTTGAGGGAAATGCAGGCATCTGACTCGGGTGAAAAGGAGGAAACATACCTCGTGATATCCAAAGGTCCATGTGGCATCACCTTGATCACGGTGCATGAGGATGTAATGTCAGACATAGTAGAATGTAGGCCGATGTCAGGTCCTTTGACCTTCCATCACATGTAAGCCACTAAGAAGAAAAAGTTAAAAACAAAGCATGTTACCCCTGCTCCTCAACAGCAAGCTCCTGATTGACAGGGTTTTTCACAAAGCCTTTTCAATGCTTTCATGGCTGTGCACCCACCCTCTCCGTCTTCTATTCCTCTGCAGACTTTCTCTCCCTCCTCAGCCTTTAAGAGGGTTACTGCAGATATCTCTTCTGATGGACAGGAATCCTCAGGGGATGAGTCTTTAGCATACTCCACCCAAATTGATTCCCTCCTGGGGTGTGCCACCCCAGAAGAGGAATCTAATGGTACAGATTCCCGAGGGAGGACATTTCCTTTGGGGAGACTATTCAAAAAATGAAGGATTTCTTCAAGTGGAACTGCTCACAAGTCTCTGATATACAAAAGAGGTATTATGGCCTCTTGCAAATGGATTCTTCATCACCCTCTGCCATCCCTCCAGTTCTGCCTACCTACCTGGTTGCCTTTACTGCTGCATCCAAGTGCCCAGACTCCCAGGCCCCAGCTCCCAAGTGCCTAGACAGGTTCTACAAGGTGCCTGAGAACTCCAAGTTCCTATTCAAAGCTCCATCTGCAGGCCCAGCTACCATTTCAGTTTCAACTGAAAAGGCTTTCAAATTGTTACTTTCCACTTTCCTATTTCCATCTGATAAAGAGAGCAAGGTTATGGAGAGGCTAGTTAAAAAGGTTTACACCTCTGCCACTCCGGCCTTCCAGGAAATCAATTACCAGACCCACATGGCCAAATGTATTTATTTTACATTTGTTAACCAGGAAAGTGAGTTAATTTTCAGTGGATGCTCATGGAGAAATTCTCCAGATGCATGTCTTTGTAATGTGGGAGGAAACTGGAGCACCCAGAGGAAACCCACATGAACACAGGGAGGACATGCAGACTCCACACAGAAAGCACCCCAGCCGAGAATTGAACCAGAGAACCTCTTGTGCTGAGGCAACAATGCTACCGCTGCAGAACTGTGCCATCCAAATACTGCTTGGCTCTCCTTGCAGATGCAGGGAAATTTCTTTCAGAGCTCCCAGACTTCCCTGCCAAGGCTAAAGTAGTAGCTATCCTTAATTCCTCTGTCCAGGTAACTAGGCACTTGATTAAGTGCAGTTACAATGCTGCAGGTGCCTCAGCTAGGACAGTGGCCTCTGGTTCAGTTCTTAGGAGATATTCTTGGCTGATGTTACAGCCCTTACCTGATGACTTCAAGGCCAAATTGATGGGTGCCCCCTAGATAATAAAGTATTATTTGGTAGCTCAGCTGCAGTGTTATTTAAATCCCTACATGAAAAAGGTAAGGAGCTTCAGGACCTCAGGCATATCCTTGTTTCCCCTGTCCCCAGGTTCCAAAGGAACTATCCTGCAAAGATAGCCTTTGTTAGGAAACCTGTCTTATCTGCCTCCTCAAAATCTAAGAGGGCCCCTAGGAAACAGGCATCATCTTTCTTTAAATCTGCTCCATCTACCACAGCCCCTAAACAGCCTTTTCAGTCCCATTCTAAACCTGGTAGCCTGTGACTATGTGCCTCCAGGGCCATCCACCCCCTGTCCTTTCATCTATCCCAATCTCTTGCTCCTTGGAATCAGATTAACCAGGACTCTTGGGTCGTCTCCATCATCCAGAGAATATATTTCATGGTGTGGGAAAATTAAACTTCTTTCAGAGGCATTCCAATTCCACCAAAAGAACAAATTTTTTTCTTTCCTCAGGTCATTTCAGACCTTCTTTCTCAGGGGACAATCCAAGAGGTCCCTCCATCCCAGTGAAGGAAAGGTTTTTATTCTAGGATGTTTGTAGTCCCCAGGAAGGATGGCCCTTGGAGACCCATCCTGAACCTTTCTCATCTGAATACCTTACTGAAAGTCCCTCTTTCTGGATGCTGACTCTGCCATCTCTTCTTCCATTGATTCTCCCTCAAGCACATATGGTGTCCTTAGACATCAAAGACACTTATCTTCACATCTCGATTCACCCTTTGTTCAGGAAATGTTTGCATTTTTCTGTCACTTCATTACATTTTCAGCTTTGTGCTTTGCCCTTTGGTCTATCTATGGCACCTAGGGTCTTCACAAAATGCATGGCTCCTGTCATAGTATTTTGCAGACTGCAGGGAATTCAGATCTTTCCTTACCTAGATGACCTCCTAATCCAAGCCCAGTCCTCAGACTGACTTCAGGAAGATCTTGCCTTCACTATCTCTTCTGGAGAGACTAAGCTTCTCTATAAATGATCAAATGTCCTCACTGATCCCCTCCCAAGACTATATTTTCCTGGGTAACAGGATCCAAACAAACAAGGCGCTGGCTTTACTGCCCACAGAAAAGCTGCTGTTCCTGACTACTTATTTACAGAGCATTTTATCCCTTCAATCTCTGTCTGTGAAGGAATTCTAATGCATTGTGGGGTTCATGGCATCTACAGTCCCAGTGTTGCCATGGGCTAAGTTACACACGAGGAAGATTTAATGGTTCCTAAAAATAGTCTGGATGCAGCACTACAATCCCCTGGATTTCATGATTCCACTTCTACAGTGCATAAGAAAGGAGCTGTACTGGTGGATCCTACAGGTGACTAAAAATCCTGGTCTTCCCCTACAGCCACCCTTGCATTCTTAGGAGTTATACACAAATGTCTCAGACACAGGATGGGGTGCAACCCTACAGTCTTGGAGGATCAGGGATGTTTAGACTCCCAAAAAAACAAAGGAATATATCAATATCAAAGAGATGAGGACCCTCATTTTTGCCCTAAGGTCTTCAAATCCAAGCTAATTCCAGGGACATTGAGGTGGTTCACAAGCAATACCACAGTCCTTTGGTAGATCAACAAGCAGGGGGGAAGCAAAGTCTTACCTCTTATGCAGACTAGCTGTTCATGCCTGGGAATTATCTTTACAAAACCAAGTCTTGCTCCAGGCAGTTTACCTCCCTTCAGCTCAGAATGTGGTGACAGACTCACTAAGCAGGTCCATGACCCAGTCCCATGAACGGATGTCAAACAGCAATGTGTTTTTGGACCCGATCCATCATTGAGGTATGCCTCAAGTAAATCTTTTTGCCTACCCCATGAACAGACAACTTCCAAAATTCTGTGCTAGGGTCTCACACCCATTGCAATACCAAACTAAACCTCTGCAAGTAAGGTGTCTGCAAAGTCCTAAATGCCAACGTAAACAAAAAAAAAATGACCAGCAGACAGTGGTGGCAGAATAAAATCAAATATATTTATCCAAACTGGTTTCGGCTTATATATTTTCAAGCATTCATCAGTGTAAAAATACAAAAAAAAATCATCCTATTTATGTTGTGTCATCAATTCAGAAGCCAATCACGGATGTTCATTTAACCCTGGTGTAAATATTCCACCTAGTTTAATTATCCATTTTCTCTCCTTGACATTAAGCAGTTTATGCCATCAAGATTTATTTTGTTGGAAACCAATAATTTTGTCTATAACTGTAAATGGAAAAGATGCTGTCTTGTGGGTTAGAGTATGTTTAAACAGAGCATTAGTATCACGCTGATTCCTAATTTCACTCATGTGTTCAGATAGTCTATATCTCACAGCCCTGGACATTTGTCCAACATAAAAAGCCGAACATTGACAAGTTGCTAAATAAACAACCCATTCTGAACTATAATTAGCAAAAAATAAATCTCAAATACTGTGCCGGCATTTTTGCTACTGAAGCTAGTGGCTTTCAGCATTCTGCAACACTGTCTACAATGCCCACATGGGTGGCTCCCTTTAGCAATTTGTCCTTCAAGTGTACATTGTATTTTGTCCCTGGGTTTGACCCCACTCTGTTTATAGTGGTTAAAATGTGATGCTAAATTTTTCCCATTCCTAAATGAGAAAAAGCACCTATTCCCAAGGAACCCTGATAATCTATTATCTGCCATAAGAATGTTCCAATTCTGGCGTACACTTTCAATAAGTGCCCCAGTGTTCCTCCCATATGTGGTCACCAACCTAAGTTGCCTTGTAGTGTCAGAATTCTTCTCTTTATATTTTAAGAGTTCATTTCTGTCCATATCATTGACCACATTCCTTGCATGTGTAATGTGTCCAGTCTGATAACCCCTTTTTTAAAACTTATTAGTAAGGTCATCTCTGAAATGCAAATACGAATCCTCAGCTGAGCATATACATTTTACCCTAATGGATTGGGATTTAGGGATATTCTTGCATATATAGGGTAGATAATAGCTGGAAGCATGGAGCAGAGAGTTATACTCGGGGAATGTCCTGTACATTTCAGTGGTGAGGGTATTATCTGGGGCCCTGATAATCATTACATCCAGAAAAGTAATCTTATCCTTATTACAATTAACAGTAAATTCAATTCCCCACTTATTTTCATTAAGATATCCAACAAATTCCCAGAGATATTCCTCATCCGACCTCCATACCATCCAGCAGTCATCCAGATATCACCTCCAAATATCCATTTGATCAAGATACAGATTATGGGTAGAATCATACACTATTTGTTCCTCAATATATGCCATAAAAATATCCGCATATATAGGGGCAAAAGAGGCCCCATAGCTGTCCCTTTGATCTGTAAATAACATGAGTCATGATAGAAAAACACATTTTTGGTTAGCATATGCTCAGCCAAACCAAGGAGAATGGTAATAAAACCTGGTCGATATAATCCCGACCTATATAACCAATATTCAAGGGCTACCAGGCCAGCCCAATGCAGGATATTCATATAAAGAGCTTTGACATCTAGTGTACAAAGAAAGACAACAAGGTTCAAGTTGAATTTCAGTGATGACCTGTATAAATTCAGTGGTGTCCTTTAATCTGGACCTAACCCACCCAAGCAAAGGTTTCAAATATTTGGTCAAATATTGCAACAAGGGCTCAGTTAAAGAGCTTCTCCTGGACACAATTGGTCTCCCAGGAGGATGATATAAGTTTTTGTGAATTTTTGGTAGGAAGTAGATATACTGGTTCCTGGGATCAAGAATTGTAAGTTGTTTTTTCATGTTGTCAGTGATAATTCCTCCCTCCACCGCTAATAAGAGGAAGTCATAAATTTGTTTCTGAAAAAAATTGATGGGATTATAATTACGTTGTAAATAATATCGATGGTCAGCCAATTGCTTATTGGCTTCCAGATTATATTGATCCCAATTTTGTATAACCACAGTGCCTCCTTTGTTTGCCCTTACAATCACAATGTTATGATTATCAGCCAGCTTGCAGATAATTCCCATTTCTCGTTTCGTTACATTACTCACCTTTGCCTGTATAGACCTGGATTGAAAATGCAGGTCTTTTAAAGTAGAGTTTTGTAACAATAATACATTGTGGTTCATAGGTGGTACAAAGGAGGACCTTCTTCTTCTTTCGGCTGTTCCCGTCAGGGGTCTCCACAGCAGATCAACTGTTTCCATTTCTTCCTGTCCTTTGCATCTTGCTCTGTCACACCAACCACCTGAATGTCCTCTCTCACCACATCCATAAACCTTATCTTAGGCCTTCCTCTTTTCCTGTTACCTGGCAGCTTCATCCTTAACATCTTTTTCCCAATATACTCTGCATCCCTCCTCAGCACATGTCCAAACCAACACATTCTTGCCTCTCTGGCTTTGTCTCCAAACCTTCCAACCTGGGCTGACCTCTAATATACTTATTCCTAATCCTGTCCATCCTCGTCACACCCAGTGCAAATCTTAACATCTTCAACTCTGCCACGTCAAGCTCTGACTCCTGCCTTTTTGTCAATGCCACTGTCTCCAACCCATATAACATAGCTGGTCTCACTACCCTCTTGCAGACCTTCCCTTTCACTCTTACGGGTACTCGTCTGCCACAAATCACTCCTGACACTCTTCTCCACCCACTCCATCCTGCCTGTGCTCTCTTCTTCACCTCTCTTCCACACTCACCATTACTCTGAACTGTTAATCCCAAGTATTTAAACTCATCCACCTTCGCCACCTCTACTCCCTGCATCCTCACCATTCCTCTATCCTCCCTCTCACACACACACATATATTCTGTCTTAGTCCTGCTGACCTTCATTCCTCTTCTCTCTAGAGCATATCTCCACCTCTCCAGGGTCTCCTCCACCTGTTCCCTACTCTCACTATAGATCACAATGTCATCTGCAAACATCATAGTCCACAGGGACTCCTGTCTGATCTCGTCTGTCAACCTGTCCATCACCATTACAAATAAGAAAGGGCTCAAAGCTGATCCTTGATGTAATCCCACCTCCACCTTAAACGCATCAGTCACTCCCACCGCAGACCTCACCACTGTCACACTACCCTCGTACATATCCTGTACCACTCTTACATACTTCTCTGACACTCCCGACTTCCTCATACAGTACCTCAACTCCTCTCTAGGCACTCTGTCATATGATTTCTCTAAATCCACAAAGACACAATACAACTCCTTTGGACCTTCTCTGTACTTTTCCATCAACACTCTCAAAGCAAACATCGCATCTGTAGTGCTCTTTCCTGGCATGAAACCATACTGCTGATCACTAATCATCACCTCCATTCTTAACCTAGCTTCCACTACTCTTTCCCATAACTTCATGCTGTGACTGATCAATTTAAACCCTCTGTAGTTACTACAGCTCTGCACATCACCCTTATTCTTAAAAATCGGTACCAAAACACTTTTTCTCCATTCCTCAGGCAATCTCTCACTTTCCAAGATTTAATTAAACAATCTAGTTAAAAACTCCACTGCCATTTCACCTAAACACCTCCATGCTTCCACAGGTATGTCATCTGGACCAACAACCTTTCCGTTCTTCATCCTCTTCATAGCTATCCTTACTTCCTCTTTGCTAATCCATTGCACTTCATGATTCACTATCCGCACATCATCCAACCTTCTCTCCCTCTCATTCTCTTCATTCATCAGCCCCTCAAAGTACTCTTTCCATCTACTCAACACACTCTCCTCGCATGAGTATGTTTCCCTCATTATCCTTTACCACCCTTACCTGCTGCACATCTTTACTAGCTCGGTCCCTCTGTCTAGCCAATCGGTACAGGTCCTTTTCTCCCTCCTTAGTGTCCAACCTTTTATACAACTCATCATATGCCTTATCCTTAGCGTTCGCCACCTCTCTCTTTGCCATGCACCTCATCTCCTTATACTCTTGTCTACTTTCTTCATCTCTCTGACAATCCCACTTCTTCGCCAACCTCTTTCTCTGTATACTCTCCTGTACTTCTTCATTCCACCACCAGGTCTCCTTGTCCTCCTTCCTCTTTCCAGATGTCACAGCAAGCACCTTTCTAGCCATCTCTCTTTCTAGCTCTGCTGTAGTTACCCAGCTATTTGGTAACTCTTCACTGCCACCCAGTGCTTGTCTTAACTCTTCCCTGAGCATCACCTCACAATTACCCTTTTTCAGTTTCCACCATTTGATCCTTGGTGCTGCCCTCACACTCATCCTCCTCTTCTTGATCACCAGTGTCATCCTACAAACCACCATCCTATGCTGCTTAACTACATTTTCCCCTGCCACCACAATACAGTCTCCAATCTCCTTCAGACTGGCACTTCTATATAAGATATAATCCACCTGTGTGCATCTTCCTCTACTCTTGTATGTCACCTAATGCTCATCCCTCTTCTTAAAATACATATTCATCACAGCCATGTCCATCCTTTTCGCAAAATCCACTACCATCTGACCTTCTGCATTCCTTTACTTAACACCATACCTACCCATCACTTCCTCACCCCCTCTGTTCCCTTCACCAATATGCCATTGAAATCTGCTCTAATAACCAGTCTCTCACCCTTGGGTACAGTCATCACCACTTCATCCAACTCTCTCCAAAATTTTTTTTTCTCATCCATCGCACACCCAACTTGTGGAGCATATGCACTAACAACATTCATCATTACACCATCAATTTCCAGCTTCATAAACATCACTCTATCCGACACTTTTTTCACCTCCAAAACACTCTTAGCATACTGTTCCTTCAGGATAATGCCTACGTCATTTCTCCTCCCATCCACACCATGATAAAACAATCTGAACCCGCCTCTGATACACCTAGCCTTGCTCCCCTTCCATTTGGTCTCTTGCACACACAATATACCAACCTTCCTTCAGTCCATCATATCAGCTAGCTCTCTCCCTATATCAGTCATACTGCCAACATTCAAAGTTCCAACCCTCACTACCACAGTCCTAGCCTTTACCTGCCTTCAGCCATGCCTTCCGCCTCTTCTCCTCCTTCGGCCAACAGTAGCCCAATTTTACCTGCCTTCAGCCATGCCTTCTGCCTCTTCTCCTCCTTCGGCCAACAGTAGCCCAATTTCCACCAGCACCCCGGTGGTGGTGGTATCTGAATTGGTCAACATCACATGTAGCTTCAGTATGTTGAAAAAAATAATCTCAAATTGAGAGTTCGACAGAAGTCAACAACATCTTTTGCAAAAGATTCTTCAGACACAAAACATCCAGGAATATATGTCAAACCTTTGATTCAAGATATTTCTCTCTAAAGAGGAGAGGGGGTAGGAGGAAATGTTCAAAACATTAACATTCTTTACTTCTGTATATATTTTCGAAGTAAGTCCTCTATGTTTCCTGTGCTTCCTTCCCCCCTCCTCCTTCTAGGTTTAACTGCGTAGAATTATTAGAATTCCTTCGTTCCTGTGCTGGTGAACCTGTGAAGGAGAGAGTATCATTATGCAGCCCAGAAGAACATTCTTCCCCTGAAGTATCCCATGTCCTAGACCTCTTAAGGATGGACCTTGGATGTTTTCTACTAGTGGGATGCCTATTAATAAATCTAACATGTTTCTCCTTACTTTTAGAGAATGGGTCCCCTTGTTCATAGTCCATAATGTCCCTATGAAATTTGTTTTTTTTTCCTCTCTCTAAGTTGTATTTCCAAATTGGTAAGTTCCATGTTTAACTTATTAAGACAGAGTGAATAGTTTTGCTGTCCCTCGTATTCTTTAATCCGCCCAGTAATTTCACTGATGGCCCCAATTTCTGTATCAATGGTTCTATCATAAAACCCACATAAAATTTCTACAAATTGCATTGTAGCTTTATGTTGGGCATCCTTCCATTGCTGATAAAGCAAATCATCTGGGCCGCTGACCATAGGCTGGACTTTAACTCTCAATCCCCTTGGTATTACACCTTTAATCATATATGCTTTAAAAAGCTTATGATGCCACACATTATTCCTTAGTGACCTCATATGCTTTGTTAGGGTGGCAAAAAGTCCCTCACAGGTATCTATAATGTTAACACCAGAGTCCGCCCCCTCCGATGCAAATCCATTCCAAATCCCAAATACAGAGAGGTCATCCCGATCCGAAGATAACCCCTTTATTAAATTGGAAATATCCACTCTCAAGGGCAGGGAGACTTTATACAATCTTTTTAATCAGTCAAAGACGGGGACAATATCAAACCTGGTATATTATAATGGGCAATATCAGTCTAGGTTCAACTAAAACCCACTAATATTATCACTGGATTCAAGCCCCGCTGTGTCCATTAACTATAACCAGTTTCAGTTCACTATTATTCCTATTTAGTCAATCAAAAAACGGGGACAATATCAAACCTGGTATAATATATTGGACAATACCAGCCTAGGTTCAAAAGAATCCAACTAATATAGCCAATAAAAAATCTTTGGGTTCAGACCCAGCTGTATCCTTTACTCATTACAATTTTGAGCCCATTGTTTGTGCTGATTTACACACCTCATGTATTCTCCCTGCCTCAGAGAATAGAAAAATCAATTGTCACAAGTCAATTACAATAATATATATGGGAATGGGCCCATCAGTTGGGAAAAATATAATCACATTACAGGCTTCATCAGAACTACCTGATGTGATGTATACAGGTGAAAGCGCTTAACTCTTTATGTTGTTCGTGTTCGTTTTTGTGTTGGATTAAAGTGTGGAATTACTTTACGACTGCTGCTTTTTTGGATGGTACCTTGGCTACATTTGTTTTGAAGGAGTTATTAGTTGCTGGTTTCCCAAGATTCGCATAGCAGTGGCGTAATATATCAATCATGAAGTACTTAAGCAAATTCAAGAAATTTAAACACATAAGTGTCCAAAACATACATTTTGCCTAATATTGAACTTCCACTATTATATAGATACCCGTGATGTTGACCCAGCTCAAATAAATTGACCCTAAACTAATAACCCCTTCATATGATTACAAATACATATATGTTATTTGCATATACATGAAATCCACAGCTATTCAACTGTAAGTAATCAGATTTTAAATATTCCCAATACAGATATAATAACTGTGATATAAATAACCAATTCCAATATTAAATGACATAAACCCCTTTGATATAATCATATTAACATAGTGGAGATAAACACCCCTTGGCCTGGAAAGTAGATGCTCTATCATTTACATGGAAGGGGATGGTTCTGTATACATTGCCCTCCCCTTGCCTCTTCTTCAAAAGGTCCCACTGAAAATTCAGCAGGAAGAACCAAAAATCTTGCTGGTGACTCCCTTTTGGCCAAGGCAGTATTGGTTCCCTCTTCTCCTGCAATTAGCCATGGGCAATCATCACAAGTTACTCCACAGGGTGTATCTACTCACACAGGACAAGGGAACCCTAATACATTCACAAATGTCAACTCTCAACCTGACACTGTGCGTGATAGGGTTTTAATTCCCTTTAGACACCTATTCTCAGAGGACGTGCTTCAAGTTCTGCAGAGATAAGGTTTCTTTACATACTAACCATTCCTTTATGCCTAAGGTGGTCAATGAATTATCCCTTAATCAGTCTATTTACCATCCCGCATTTTTCTTTCCCCTCAATCTGAGAGGATTCTGCACACCTTAGATATGCACAGACAACTCAGATATTACCTTGACAAAACAAAAGTTATCTGTAAATCTGAGTGCCTGTTTGTGTCCTATCACCCAAGGGTTGAGGGTCAACTGCTTTCCAAGCAAACTATTTCCTCCTGTATCTCTAAGCTATCTCCTTCTTTTATTCAGCTAATGCTAACAGACTTTCTTCCACAGTGAGGGCACAATCCACTAGGGCATTATCCTCCTCTGGGGTTTCTTCAATGGCTTAGACACTTGTTCTATTTTGGAGGCAGCCAACTGGTCCTCTGTTCATACCTTCAATAAATATTATAAACTTTATGTCATCTCTAGGTCCAGGGCTGGATTTGCCAGAGCTATTCTACAGGGTTTTGTAGAAAAAGCCTCTGCTCCTCCACCCTATAATCCTTCCCAAGCTTGAACTTTAGCATGCTCGCTAATGTGATGAGTACTGAAGCATATAAATAGAAGGATATAGAATAGTTGTGTAAAATCTTACCATAACCATAGATGTCCTTCTCTTCTATATGATGCAGTATTGCAGCCCCCCCCCCCACCTTTTCCTGATGCTTGCCTGTCTTTCCTGGTGATATGTTTTTCACCTAGGCTCAGGTTGGTGCTTGGCGGCATTCAGTTCTGAAGTTGGTGCATGCTGACATCTGCTTTATACCTGTCTGTTTATGACTGATGTGCAGGTAGAGTTTTGTGGCATCACACATACCTCTCAGTAGCATGTAAATTTTTGTATGTGGGCTGGGTGTACAAGTCAGCTAGAGGTGGACTACTCCCTAATGTGATGAATACTGCAACATGTGAATAGAAGGACATATATGGTTATGGTAAGAGTTTACACAACTATTCTTTCCTTACTTTTATGCTCTGTCTTTATGATTTTTATTAAGAAGTCTAAAGACTGCTCTCTAGTGGCAGCGGAGGGAAGCATGCTATGTTCTGATCTGTGAATCACAGAGAAATAAGTTCAAGTATGGCCCTCAGACTGGCCACAATAATACTTTGTATGTTTAGTCAGTCTTCTGTACTGTATAAAGTTGGCCTCTTTGCACAGTTCTTGGCTCATTTCCACAGAGCTCACAAGCACTCGATGACTATATTGCTATTTCCACAGAGTTTGGCATGCATCCATTGCAATCCAAGCCCAAAATAATTACCTTGGGACATTTTTCACAAGTGTATAACATATTTTTACTACTGCTTCTTTATTTTCATATTATTTGTTCTATTTTGTTGCACTTTATCATTATAAAGTGTCTTTGCATTTCTCTGACCTTATTGCCGGCTCCTGCACTGCTGTGTAATTTTTATAATTTCTATTAGAGTGTTTCCAAGTTTAGTCAGTTTTTTGTAGTTTAGATGCTTACTGTTGAGCTTTGTCTTTGTTATTTTCTTCATGGAGACACAAGACAGCTAATAGTGGTAGTAGGGGGTAGACTGGTTTATTCTGAGTTGGGAGTTACAAAGAAATAAGTTCAAATGTGACCCTCAGATTGTCCACATGGCTATTTTGTGGATTTAGTCAGTTTTATGTGCCTGTATAGAGTTGGCCTGTTTGTGCTCTCAGTAGGTTTCAGTAGTGTCATGTACAGATGCAGGCTCTTGGAATTGACATTTCCTCAGTAAAACTACCCTTGAAATTTCCCCAGTCCCCAGTTGCACAAAAATAAATTAGTTGCACTGTGACAAGCATTGCCCCTTGAGTTTTGCATCACTCCTGTTTTTGGTCTATAATTGTTCAACAACCTTTTCATCAAGGAAAAAGGGCCTACAACTATGAGTATGAACCTAGTGGATATGGGCGACCTAAACAACGTAATCATTTCCTTATGTTTACTGACAACCAGCTAAGGTATTTGAGAGCTGTAATTACACATTGGCACTGGAGGCAAAGGTCTTCCATACAGGACCTCATAATACCAATGAGCTTGGCTGTAATGTTCGGGTCTATATCACCAGATCAAATGTTCAGGTTATCAAACACCTAAACATCAAACTGGTAAGATCAAAATCCGAAAACCACGAATGGCCGATTGAAAGCAGGGGAAAGATTTCCCTTGGCCGTTAGCCGGATTTTGCCATTTTGTCTACTGTAGAGCAATCTCGGAATTGGTATATTTAGTTAGGGGGGTGTGGGGACACAGCCTAAACATTCAATCTGGTGATATAGACCCGTAATGTACACACTACACCCAACACATGCAGTACAGATCAGACACACAGACCTACATATGCTGAGGTTTTTAAATGTAATTTTCTTAAATTCCAAAGACCTCCCAGACATTGCACATGCAAGAAATATCCCCAACAGTCCCAAAATAACTCAAAAATATATAGGTTCACTTGGAGGACAGTTTAAACTTAGCCAATTATCCTTTTGGTGCATGACCTAACATTTCCTGATTGGTCTTACCTATCCCATGGCTGATAATTATATATTAGCCCTAGTGAGAATAATTGTGTTTCTACCATAGATAATTTGAGGACCCATGTAAGGGATGCAGCATTTAGGAACTGCCTCTATCCATTAGTGGCATGAGGGCCAATCCTGGAGTACATTTTCGATTGCCCATTCTTAGCTCCAAGGTGCATTTGAATATGGACAGGGATGAGTTTTGTTTTACTTGAATGGATAGTCTGTTCCAGAACACTGGTGGCCTTTGTGATATATATATATATATATATATATATATATATATATATATATATATATATATATATATATATATATATCTCCACAACATTCAGTTTAGATACCTTGACTGAGTATTTCTGATGCTATTAGACTTGCTGATGTTCAGTAGGTCCATCAGTTTTGGGTGGAAGGATGCCTTATATGCCAGATACAGGTCACCACTAAGCACTCTGTAGAATGCTGACTATAGTGATAAATCTTTGAGGTGGTCCACGCAAGGCCTATTGTTTAAGACTTGTATCCTTTTAGCAAGGTATCTCTGTGGGTATTTCAATTGTTACATGGATCTGGATAGTGGGCATTATACAAAATGATTGACCTAATGAGGACTTTGTAAAGGGGACAATAACATCACTACATCTAGTTGCAATCAGTTTTTCTATAAGCTGTGTAATATAGAAAGACTTTATGACTCTGGGCACATGTTGGTCAAAAGTTAGGTCACTGTACACACAAGTTCCCAAATGCCAAACAAGTGGGTCAATTCTCAAGGAGGTATTGTCAATTTGGCAGTTCCCTGGAGTAGACGACTTCCCAAAGGATACGATAATGTACTTTTTGGATTTTAGTTTCAATTCATGATTCTGGCACCA
Organism: Protopterus annectens; assembly: GCF_019279795.1. Lineage (NCBI taxonomy): Eukaryota > Metazoa > Chordata > Ceratodontiformes > Protopteridae > Protopterus > Protopterus annectens. The sequence goes on from NC_056746.1 coordinate 465,358,782, forward strand.
GTTATTGTTTGGGCCAAACCTTCCTGCATGATAGTTAAGTCAGTTGGGGATTCAATAACTGATCCTAGATTGCAGTCATCTCAAACTTAATTGGCCAAAGCCCTTTGGTATGTCCTTTTACTTTTGAGATGTATATGCCAAACAGAAAAAGTCTCAGCACCGAACCTTGGGGGACTCCATTGGTAACTCGTCTCTTTGTAGAGCTAACTTACAGTCCACAATCCATAGAACTGCACTGACATGTTCAAGAATATGACTGTTATTAATTATTAAAATAACAATGAAAACCATAAGTTATCAGAAGTTGGAATGAAACAACAAAATTAATAAGCGCTTTCTTTCCTTTATTGTCAAACACAGAATGAAAGTGCTTATTTCTTTACAACTGACACTTCATTGTTTCATTCCAACGTCTGATCATTTTATAGTAAATAGTGCAAAATACCAGAGCTGGGTCGTGGTTAAATGGGGCCCCAGCAGCAGCCCCTCCCCAGCCACTCCAGTCTTCCATTACTTGGCTATTTCTCCTCATTTACCATAAACACCATTCAAACCTGTCAGCATGCATACTGTTTTCTTATTTACTTCTACAATGATTAGCCATTTCCTAAACAAACAATACAGTCTCCCAATGAAAACAGACTTAGCATGAGCAGTAAACTTCTCTGCCCTTGAAATTCACATCCATGTAAATGGCATGTAAATCAACATTCATTTAGCATCTGGCCAGTGGAGGACTAAGCTTACCTCTGGGCTGTTTTCAGACCATAGGCTCCACATGTATGCATTCTTTGATTCACCTTCCTGATGGTATTAAATTATATTTCTTGTATAATACAGCACAGTTGTTAGAGCATGTTGTACATTTATTGTTCTGAACATTTTTCCAGTAAACAATGAAACAACATTTGTGAACCAATAATGACAAAACTGTCCAATTCAGAACATTTCCATCATAAAAGTCTATTCAGACTTCTGTCATTACAATCCACCAATATCAGTAAAGATGCATAATCTCTGCAGAAGAAATAGTCATCTAAATAATTCAACATTAAAGGGATCTGTAACTAATGAAGAGGTTGCTGCTAGCAAACAACTTTATATTTCATTGCTTCCACTGCAAATAAAGTGCCTGTTGCCTGTTGCCTTTGAAAAATTGTCTATATTACATTAAAAATGATAAGCTAGTAATATTGCAATAGGGAATGGATGGCAAACTGGTAACAGGTTCATAGTTACTAGATAACTCCTCCAAAGGAGGACATTCACAGGACTGCAGCATCCACTCCCTTTAAAGTACAACACAGTACAGTATCAGCAATCCATCTGCATACTGTGGGAGTAGAACCCACTGCCTTCTGCATCAAGAAGTAAGCATATTTATTTTTATTGTATAAATAAAATAAATAAAAATAAATAAAATAAATAAAAAGTAAGCATATTACCTGTTGTGCTACTAGCAGCACAAGTAGCTCAATCAACACTAAACTTCTCTTCCCCTGAAGCTCTCAGCTGCTTGTAAAATCCACTTGACACTCAAGTAACCTATCAACTTTGCAGCACAAGAAATCTGGAAAAAGCCAACATTTTTTTTTTGGGGGGGGGGGGGGGGACAAAGGCCCAAAACCAGTGGCACATTTTAAACATTGCTTGTCTAATCTTAGAAAGTTGTTGAATAAAGTATCTTGTGTTACCATGTGTTTCCTGAAAGATAGGAAGACTGAAACTTAAGGGCTATCATTATTTAGTGAATTCAGTTCTCACTGATTTGCCAGAAAACCACAAATTTTAAGAGGAACAGACCAAAAATATGGGCTAAATATTCTGTGAAAATCTGGACAGTTGAATGCTATTGACTCAACTTCTTGAATCACAAGTGGTGGTATGGGTAGAGAATTCAGGCTCTTGTTCCTTGTAGCTAAGGTGGGGTTTGAGCACACACACACACACACACACACACACACACACACACACACACACACACACACACACACACGCACACGCACACACACACACACACACACACACACACACACACACACACACACACACACACACACACACACACACACACACACGCATCATAAAAGCAACAGCCCCCACACACAGCATAAAAGCAACAACCTCCCACACACAGCATAAAAGCAACAACAACTCCCCCACAGAAAACAATCAGCATAAAAGCAACAACAACTCCCCACAGAAAAAAAATCAGTATAAAAGCAATAACTTCCCCCAGCAAAAACACTCAGGCAACAACTAATGTGATTGATTGAAACTGTCCTAACCTGGAAGCAAAACACTTGGGCAATCGGAACTCTCCTTACCTGGAAGTAAAACACTTGGGCAATTGGGCAGCAAAAAAACTGCACTGTATTCTATTTTAAAATTGCACTGGCTGCAGGAACCTATGCACTCAGGTGGCAGGAAAGCAAGCATGCATAGACATATGGGATCATAGAAGACACTGTCACCATGGTCTTGCAGCTGTAAAAGTGTGTGTGTGTGTGGGGGTGCTCTTCCCTCCTCACTCTATAGTTCCGGCGCCCTTGCCTCCTATGGGCTATATAAAAAAGGATGTGATTGAGCTCTCATATTATGTGACTCAGGCTGGTGTGAGCCTAGCACTGAGCAGCATTCGACTTTGTCCAAGGATGATACCACAATATGTACATAAGACGACTAAATTTACTAATTGGCTTAGTTTTTGATGTCACTCTGAGGAGGTGCACTATTTATCATTATGGGAGGTTATGGTCAATAGATCATGCCGCTTTGCCAGAGATGGTCTGTACTTGTCCCCTCCAGGCTATTGAATATTGGCTAAAACATTGTCCTCCCCCATCCTTGCTTTTTTAGACAATGTCAATGACAGACCTTCTGACTTAGAAAAATAAACCCTAGAAAAACTAAAGGTGTTACTGCTCAATGTCAGGAATCCAAACAAGTAGCTCCATTCCCTCAAAGTTCTCCTTACCTAGGAGAATGCAGACATTTGTGTAGTTACCAAGACATGGTTTAAAGCAAAGGTTTTAAGTATCAGCTTTATCTCCTATTACCTTTCTGTACTTCCTCATATTGTGGTTTAAATGCCTTGAGTATTTTTGTGCTTGAAATGCCTTATGTATTGTGTATATGCTTTTTGTGCTTGAAATGATGTATGTATTGTGCTTATACTTTTTTACCATGTATTAGATAGCGGAGCTTTTCTCCTCGGGCCTCCACTGAAAATGGACATGTATCCAGTTGGACTAGCCCGGTTAACAAATGTAAAATAAATAAATAAATAAAAAGCTGTACAGACCATCCGGGCAGTACAGAACTACAATACCTTCTACACATTTAAACCACCTACCGCACAGACAGAGACTAAAGGTGGAAGTGTCTTGATTTACATCAAAAACAAATACATCTTAAGGCTGGTCAAACAGGATGATGTTCTTGAGCTTCTCCATGTTTAAATTTCCCCAGACAAAGTCCCATACCAAATCTTTTCAAGCTATAGGTCTCCCTTTATGACCAAAAAACTCATAATGCATGCATAAACTTACAGGAGGCACTCACAATTCAACCCAATACTGATTCATGGGTACCTTTAACTACCCACTATAAAATGGAAGTCATACACAACCTCAAAGCTGTAGGCCCAGAGATTTTTGGACTTTGCACAAATACCATGGACCATATAGTCCATGTGCCAACTAGGGTGTGCAAACTTACTGGATCTGGTTTCACTAACATGGGAAATGCTGCATCCCCCCAAGTGTAATGCCCTCTCTGGTAAGGTCAGATCTTAAAGTGGTCTCCCTTGAAATAAAAAATAAAAAAAAAACTTGGGCTCCTGCTAATCAGGAAACATTTAGGAGCTATCCTAAGGCAAACTTCCTACTATTAGGTGATAACCAGTCAAAATTCCAAGATCCCGAACTCTGAGAACACTGCTGCCTATATCAAATTAATTATGGAAAACCTGTACAATCATGATACTAGATACATAGAGACAGCTGTTCCAACCAGGAAAATCACAGAATAAACTAGAAAAGCAAGCCACTCTGATGGAATACTAACATTAATAGGTTGTATAACAAAATGAAGAAAGCCATGGCAAACATTAGGAAGTGCAATGACAGCAAGGTAAAAAGAAAAAAAAATCTCTCCTCACTCTAAACAAGCAACTCAAGGGACTAATCAATTAGAGGTACAAAATAGCCTCCTAGGCCAAGGACAACCATAAGGCTTTCTTCAGCTATGATTGCATCCTCAAAAGCAGTATGCAACAATATGCAGAACTAATTGTTAATGTAGCTACTTACACTGATCCAGAGACATAGCAAATGTACTAGATGACAGATTTAGCCCCAGTGTACCCGTCTTCCCCACAGTTACCCATCAGGAAATACTGCTGAACATAGCCTCTCACTATCACTTGGGGTTGGTTCCTTGATACGCTGTCTAAGGCCAAGAATTCCACATCTGTGGGCTCCAATAATATTATAGGATGCCTCCTAAATAGCACAAAACATGGCCTATCTGAATCACTACAGTCACTATTTAACTATAGCCTCTTGTCAGGCTTCATGCCACATGAATGGAGAACTGCAATGGTTGTCCCCCTCCAAAAGTGCTGTCCATCTACAGACCCCAGACCCCAGTAACTAGAGACCCATAAGTCTGACTAATCTCATATGCAAAGCTGTGGAATGAACTACTATGGAAATGATTAACAATGATGTAGTAAATCTTCAGACACTGGATCTAACCCAGTCTGGTTTTGTTATGGGCAGATCATGTCTTCTCAACCTTGTGGACTTCCTTGAGAAGGTCACCAAAGCAATGGATGAGGGTAAAAAAGTCCATACTGCCTACCTTGACCTGGTAAGCTTATATACAATACCTCATTCAGGAATTCTTGACAAACTCGCAGAATTAGGTATGTACTCTTATGTCACCTGCTGTGTCTCAGATAGGACTCAAGAAGATAGGATATGAGGAGTCCTAATCCACAAAGAGGTCGGTAACTAGTGGGGACCCTCAGGCCTCTGAGGTGGGTCCATTCATTCCTGGCATTTACTTCTCTGAAGTTAAGCTCAACATTGAGGGCCTTTGGATAACTAAATTTGCAGATGATTGCAAACTAGATGCAATCATAGAATCACCTCAAGACAATAATATCCTCCAAGAAGGGCTGACCCAGACAAATAACTAGTGCTAGAGCCACAGTCTAAAAATAAATGCAGAAATGTGCACCACAGCATCCTTAGGGAAGTCATCTACCTCTGGAAATTACATAATTGAAAACACAGAGCTAAGAGTAGACCCAGTAGTCAGGGACTTGGGGATGCATGCAGATAGTAACCTGGCCTTCCACCGTCTGTGTCTATGACAATAGGAAATCAATCTATGGTGTGCAACTTATAAGCAAGGGTATGGCATCTAGGTCCAAAGTAGTTCATCATTCCATTGTATTCAGCCCTTATCAGACCAATTATTGAGTACAGTATCCTCTTTCATATGAACCATTCCAGGCATATGCAACAACTGGAAAGTTCACAGGGGTTCTACACAAAAACTACACAGGGAGTAAGCAACATGTCCCACACAGAATACCTCAAAGCTCTGTCCCTGTACTCAGTTTCCTGCAGACTGTTAAGGGACAACCTATGCCTGGCATACAAGGCATTCTTGGATCTCACTCTGATGGACCTTCAGTATATCTGATCAAGGGACTTAAACCTTGCTTGTGACATAAACAGAACATGTTGGAGGACAAGTATGTCTCAGAGACTATCCCTTCTCTGTCTGACACAGGCTTCCCATCCATGTGAAGCAGAGTTCTTCCCCAACCTAATTCAAGTATAACTTGGACCAGTGGTGCGGAATTGGAAATTCACCCCTGGTATGGCTTATATGTCCTTAATACACAGAGGCAGTCGATAAATGCTTGATCACCCAAGCCTGAGCCTACCTATACCTTTTAGAATAATCTTACTGTTCATAAAACCTGTCAGATACATTTGGGATGCATGGCTAGGCTTACAATGGCTTCTCTGACCATTATCCAGGTATACACATATGAACCTAACAACTTATATCTGTGCTATGTCAAACTTGTCTAGCTTATTACATATGCAAAACAGAAAGAAGACTCCATGAGCATATCAATGAACAGATTTACAACATAAAAAGTAATATAAAAATGCAATTTTTAAACATGCTTTGGATAGTAATAATTTCCAAAAGTTGTTATTTTTGCAGAAAACTGACAATAATCCTTGGGAGGGGGGCTGAGAAGAAACAGACAAATACAGACAATGCTTGGAATAAATGAAAATGTATCATTTAACAACGAGTTTAAACAAAGAGCTGCTAAACTATAGTTTATGTAGTTATTTTCACAAATTTGTGTTTTTGCATTCTTGTAATATTATTTCTCTGAATCATAGTTAGATTTTTAATAACAAATGTTTAGATTTTACTTCTGCATTTTAGTATTTTAGGTCTATTTATTTGGTAGTAGCTGCTCTGGTTGATGTGATTTCATGATGCTTTAAATGCAAAATCTGTATTATGTAATTTAGTTCTGAAGAAGTCTATTTACTGTACGAGAGTGCTAAACTGTTGTATTAAAGACTTATAAGCTGCTCTGTGCAGTGTGCTTTGTGGTTACAAGTTTTATTCTTTTTTCACTGCTTGCCTTTTTCTATTTCTTTTGATAATTACACATTGTACTGAATATTGCATTGTATCATAGTATATCGTATTGTACTGCATGTTATTTCATTACATAGGTTCATAGGAGGTTACTAGATTAGCATCCCTGGTGCCCTTACAAGCCTAGGCGTGTTAATCCCAAGTTGCCTCGCTGGTCCTTGGTAAGATGGATGTAATTCACAGAGGAAGCCTGTGATCAACACCGACTACCCCTGTCCATGAGGAACATGGGTGCCACCCCTAGGGTGAATTTGCAGTGTCCCAATCATTTGTCCAGGTTGTGCTTGAATAGGGTCAGTGAGGAGCTCTGCTTTAAGTAAATTGGAAGTTTATTCCATAGTAACGGCAATGTCTGAGAAATATATCTGTTTCTCCAGTATGTTCTGTTGATGTCACAGGCTAGGTTAAGATCCATACAGTGACTCTTGTGCCATTTGATTTTTGGATGTGCAGCATTTCCATCAGGGCAGAGTTAGAATCTGTCTGGCAGGCCAGGCACAAGTCACATTTCAGCAGCCTATTCAATACAGTGTACAGTGACAGGGCTTTCAGTCTATCCATGTAAGTCATGGTTTGGAGGCCCTATATTTTCTTGGTGAGAAGCATCTGTGGTCTCTCCAGCTGTTGCAGGTGTCTGGTGAGGTACATGCAGAAAGAAGCATTGTACTCTATTAATGGCCTGATGAAGGTCAAGTACAGTGGAGTTATAATATCCTTAGACTGGATACAATGCCCTTACTTATGAGATGTACAACATAGAAGGCTTTCCTTACTACTGTGGAAACTTTGTGGTCAAAGTTCAGATTGCTATCTAACTGCATCCCTAGATCTCACACCACTGAGTTTGAACTTAGGGAGCACTGTCAATGTTGTAATTAGCAGGAAATTCTACTTTGCCAAAGATGATAATAATGCACTTTTTGGGTTTAGTTTTAGACTGGCTTTGGCACCAGTCATTTGTCTGTCTTAGTCCCTCCTGTAATATGTTAACATCATTGGGGAACTCAATGATTGCAACCAATTGGCAATCATCAGTGAACTTGTTAAGCCAAAAAACATCCACTTTAGCCTGGACTTCTAAGAAATAGATTCCAAACAGTAAAGGGCCCAGCACAGATCCTTTTGGGGTATATAAGTCTGTAATGCAAGCTAGCTCATTTTTTTCTGACATAGTCCTGTATACAGGATGAAAACATGGTGATTAAGTTAATGTGTTGAAGTGTTGTATCTTGGCTTCAATAAATATATGTGTCGACATTTTTTGGACGATCCAGTGAATGATATTTATGCTTGATACCTCTGAGGTTCTCTGTTGTGGTTTTTGAGAATCTAGTACTAGTTTGGCATGTAGCTGAGTGTTAAATAAAATTAAGAATTCAATACACAGGAGGTTCAGATTCAAAAGTTTACTAGTGTACACCAGGAGGCAAAAAACGTACAAGTACAGAATTTTGTCTGACATGAAACAGGAAGCACACAATTTTATATAGGTTTAACATTTAAGCTATGCCCACCTTACTGACGTGATATGTCACAGGGCATCTACATCACTTTAGCTTACAATTCTTCATTCATTAAATCTGCTGATGCTGTATATTTTAAAAAAACTATCCTCTAGATACAATACGGCCTTGCTATCCAGCTGGTCAGTCATAATGTCTTTCTGTAAAGTTACTTGTTCAAGGTTTCATATCAGTTCGAATACAATAGCAGCTTCAGTCTTTTTATGCATGTCTTTGTTCTCTGTTACACTTTCTTACACAGCTGCGTGCTATCCTAGTAACACATATACAAGGCCAAATCATTCCAACAGGAAAGAGCAGAAGATTTCATTATTTCACACATTTAATTTCCTGACCCAGCAGATAATCACTTGTGAAAAGCATAAACATCAAACTTGCTAAGCTAGCATTCTGCCAGGGTCAGAGATCAGCTTTGCTTCAAGCCACACTGCAGTTTCAAAACTACTTACATTTACACATGAATTAATTTGTACTGTTATATGATTAATAGAATAAAATGCATTATATACTACTTTGCTTTTAAACTAGCATTTCTCATGTATTCAAATACACATTTTTCTAACATTTTCCCCCCTATTAATACTTTTTATTCTATTTTGAAGTATGCATAGTGTCATTTCATCTCCTAGCCTTTTCCACTCAGGATTTTCAGCTAGGTGAGTCATTCAATCTATACTTCAGAAAAAGCGTCATCCGAGATCAATCTTTCAATCTCAATATCTTGGTAAAAAGTTTCAGTAACAGATACATCAACAAAATCTTTGATTAGTCTTTTCATGCAGGGAATCCCACAGCAAACACATGCTCCTATTAGGAGTATACCCACACAAATGGCAATCAGAATAATCATTAGGATGGAACCCCACCCCCCCAAATAGATTCTGGAAAAAGTCCATCAGTGGGTTTGGGCCTGGTTCAGTCATGGTTGATACTTGCTGAATTACCTCTAGGTGGTTATTTATCTCATGACGATTGTCAGGAATATAAGCACAGCATTCTTCTTTGATAAGCACGCACGTACCACCTCTCGCCGCTAGGGTGAAGTCAAGAGCCATCCGATTTTGTAGCACAACAGTTCTCATTGCATTCAGTTCATCAGTCACCAGTTCTAGGACGGAAAAAGTTGCATTACTCATTACTTCAAGAAGTTTTGACAACTTCCTCAGCTCCCAGATCGATTTGACTGCTCCATAGGCTGGGAATATTCCTGCCCAGGATATAACACTGTCACTCAAGTCCATATGAGTCAATTCGCTTTTGTCTTTTACTGAATTATGGTCTTTCCAACCAGCTTCAATCTTTCCAACTGGATTCACAGGTTTCTTAACTGGACCTTCGGATTTTCGGGCTGTTTCTCTTACGTTTCGTATCTTACCCAAAGGTAATTCTGCAGTATGTCTTATTGCCGGAACTAAGTAACCCAAAAAACAACTGCCGGACCAATTCTCAGGTAACCATTTATATGCCTTTTTCCCACAAATAAAATAACAGTTTTCTACTTTAGTACTAATGCGCATCAGCCCTGCATGAAACATTTTCTGATCTATAACTGACAATTGTTTAAACAAAACTGGATTTTTTTTGAATGTCACATAGTTGTTTTCAATGAGTTCAAATATGAGTCATAATTAGTATTGCAAAAAGTATTGCCATTACTATTCTTAATATAACATCGGTAAGATATGGTTATATTACAATTGCTCCATCCCACCTGGAGAGTGTCATTTTTGAAAAAACATACAACTCCTTTTTGTGTGACAGGTAAAAATAAAGCTATTTTGTCCTGTGATCTCAAAGTTCCTGTGTCGAAAAGTAAATTCTCCCAAGTCTCATTTATCCCCAAAGGGACAGCAGACATTATCAGTCCTCCATATGCTGTCGGTATAGCTGTACAAACCCAGCAATTTGAAATGTTCATAGTCTCTGCATATACACGTTTCATGGCTAGGTATGTGTTAAAATTTGGATGCCAGTCTATAGACGTTTCATCACGCCTTCTCACTTTCACTTGTGTGGTTGTGTGTAGGATAAACCACAGCAAGAGGAAAATTGTCACAATTACAGTTAATAAATGTACACTCAACAAAATGATTATGCAACATCTCTGGGGTTGATCTAAACTTCTATTCGCTTTGTTTTTGGCCATCTCGGTCTGGTTGTATATCAGTCACAAAGTTTTTATCAAGTTGAAAGTTCTTTACCGGTTTACAGTGCATTAAATGAACCCAGAACGTCCTCTCGGCCACTCTAACTGTAGTAGGCATTGCCAACAGAACCTGGTACGGTCCCTCCCACTTTGGACTCGCCCAATTCTTCCTTTTCATCACTTTCAGCCAGATCCACGATCCTGGGGCCAAGACTGCTTCCACCGGTCTGGTCTGTTCCTTATCTGAAAAAGAGTTAAACTGCAAAACAGATTTATTTGTTAACAGTTTCCTCATATAACTAGCTAATGAACTGTCAGCCTCTTGCTCTGCAGGCATGAGAGCTTTCCACTGAGGCACATAATATGCTCTCCCAAAAACCATTTCAAAGGGAGTCAAACCATTTACATTTGGAACCGTTCTCATACTCAGCAGTGCTAAAGGCAGACAGTATATCCAGTTCTTTTGGGTTTCCTCAACTAGTTTCCTTAACTTATTTTTCAGGGTACCATTGTACCTTTCCACCAGTCCTGCTGACTGTGGGTGGTAAGCACAATGGTTCTTTAAGGAGATACCAAAAAATCTTCCAAGCTGGTGAATCATCTGATTTACAAAATGTGTGCCATTGTCACTATAAATCCTCTCTGGAATGCCAAATCTAGGGATTACTTCTTTTATCAGGGCTGTTGCCACTGTTGCTGCATCCGGGTTTTTAGTTGGAAAAGCTTCAACCCATTTAGAAAACATGTCTACAATAACTAAACAAAATTTTTCCCTTCACATTTATTTAATTCTATGAAATCCATACAAATAGTATGGAACGGGTATGGTGGTATAGGAAAACTTCCTTGCTTGATTTTAAATGCCCCTTGTGCGTGATGCTTGTTACAAGTATGACAAGCTGCACAAAATTTTTTTGTGTAATTTGTGTATCCATATGTTTGGAATATTTGATTTACTAACTGTACCATCCCCCCTGTTGAGACATGGCACTGCCCATGGCTCAACAAAGCTGCATATCTAAATAAATTAGACGGCAATATCGGTTTTCTTTCTTTGGAAATGTACAGTCCATTCTCAAGAATTGCACCTCGTTTTACCCATTTTTTTTCTCTGCTTTTGTTGTAAGTGTCTGCATTGTTTTCAACATGTCTAAATCTAAAATCTCAGAGGGTTGTAATTCCTCATTTAAAAGTAAAATTTCTGAGTCTGAGGCTGCTTGCTTTGCAGCTGCATCAGCTCGTGCATTGCCTTTCGAAATCTTATCCTGTTGTTTTGTATGAGCTACACATTTACAAATAGCTACTTTGGTAGGTAACTGAATAGATTCTAATAACTCCAAAATAAATTGCGCATGATTAATAGGTTTTCCACTAGATGTTATCATTCCTCTATTTTTCCATTGTTGTGCAAATACATGTACTGTAGAAAAAGCATACTGACTATCAGTATATATGTTCATACTCTTGTTTTTTGCTAAAGTACATGCTCTTGTCAAAGCTATCAACTCTGCTGCTTGTGCAGATAAGTTGTGTGGTAAGGATTGAGCTTCTAAAATTTCAAGTGTCTGTAACTACTGCATACCCCACCAGATTCTTCCCTGTAGGACCCCTTCTGCATGAGCCGTCCACTTAATATGTCACCTCAGCATTATCCAAGGGCATATCTGTAAGATCTTGTCTAGGTAAAGCTAACTGTTCAATTTCCTGCAGGCAGCTGTGTGGTCTGCCCTCCACAGGAGTTGGAAGTAATGTTGATGGATTCAATGTCGTACATCGTTCAATTGTCATATGAGGTTGGCTCAGCAGTATAGTCATACATGAAAGATGTCTAGCAGGAGAAAGGTATGCCACTTTCTCTTGCAGTAAAATTATTGCAACTGCATGAGGCACTCTCAATGTGAGAGGGTGAAATAACACCACTGAGGCCGAAGCCTGTACTGCAAATGCGGCTGCAACTACTGCTTGTACACAGTGAGGCAAAGATCGCGCCACTGGGTCTAACTGTGGTGAATAGTAGGCTATGGGGCATTGCTTGTCCCCATGTTGTTGCATCAATACTGACGTCATATATCCTTGCTTACAATCTACGGTCTGAAAAAATCGTTTGTGATAATTCGGAAGTCCTAAAACTAATGAAGAAGCTATCAACTGCTTCAACCTGCAGAAAGCCGTTTCTGCTTCGGTTGTCCATTGTAAGATATCTTGTGCTGCCATTGGTGTCTTATATATCAAGTCAGTCAGTGGAGCAGATTCCAAAGCATAATTTGGTATCCAGCTCAGACAAAAATTAGTTGTACCTAAGAAAGACATCATTTCTTTCTTGGTCGTTGGCTTGGGTGCTTGCAAAATTGCTGTTTTTCTTTCCTCATCTAGTATTCTACCTTCATTGGATATTACATATCCTAGGTATCTAACTTGTTTTTTCCAAAGTTGTAACTTACTTTTGTTTACTTTGTGTCCTTGTGTTGCTAAAAATTTCAATAATGCTACAGTATCCTCCATACACTGTTGCTGGGTGGGGGCTGCTAGCAAGATGTCATCTACGTAAAGTAGAATTTGACTACCTCCCAGTGGGGTAAACCCTGCCAGGTTGCTAGCCATTTCTTGTGCAAATATTGTTGGGATCTCGCAATATCTCTGTGGTAGTCGAGTATACGTATACCTTTTACCCTGAAATGTAAATGCAAACCAATATTGACTATCAGGATGTATAGGTATTGAAAAGAAAGCATTGCTAATATCTACCACAGAGAAATACTTCTGTTGTGGTTCTAAATCATTTAACAAAGTATGTGGGTCTGGCACCGTAGGTGCTCTAGGTATTACTGCATTATTTACAGCTTGTAAATCTTGTACCATCCACCATTCCCCATTTGCTTTTTTAACAGGAAATAGGGGTGTATTACATGGTGAATCAGGATATTCTACCAGTACTCCTTCTTTGAGTAATGCTGCTATTATAGGCTTAATTCCTATTTCTGCATCCTTTCTCAAAGGGTATTGTCTTTTCTGTGGTCTAAAAGCTGACTTTGGGGTAATGGTAGCTGGTCCTGCTGTTCGAATAAGTCCTACATCTGACTTGCCTGTTGACCAAAGAGTTATTGGAATTTCACATAAGGCCTTTTCTTCTTCTTCTAATAAAAATGCTAATCAGCTGTCCTCGCTAGATTGCAAGTGTACAGCTGGATGTGTCTGTGTCAACCAATTCAGTTTTTGTTTTTGTATCCCTTGTTCTGATAGCTCTAAATCAGTTTGTTTCTCCCATCTTGTTACTTTTTCTCCTAAATCTGCCCATTTGACACTTTTGTTCTTTGTCAAGCTGACATGTGGTAACTGATTTGATCTATACAATGCAAGGAATTCTTGAGGTAATGAACAGCTAACTACACTGTTCCCCTCAGTATCCCAGTACAAAGTACGCAAAACCAATCTAGTTGCACGATTTCTAAACAATTCTTGCTCATACTCTCTATCAAGTCCTGGTGTAGTACAGTAGTATAGAGTACAGTGTAACAAATGCTGTTGATCAGTGTCAAGGGAGGGGGCTTTACTGATGGCTACATTCATCAGTTCCTCGGTTACTGCCCCTGGACCAGTCGTGACTAGGTCCTGGCTGTACCAGTAGAAAGTTTCACCCTCGGGTCGCACTACAAAGGTATCCATTTGTCTCTGTGCCTCCATACCTTGTACAGTTGGAACTACTGCTATGCCAAATATCTGCATAAGGTCCCTGCCCAATAGGTTTACTGGACACTTTGCAGAAACAACTATTTTACTTTTCTGGGTCATACCTGAAACAGGCTCAGTTATTGCTATATCATGAGAAAGTGGTTCCCTGTATAGCTGTCCATTCGTGGCTTTTACTAGTATATAATCAGGTGATTCTGAATGTTCTGGTAACTTGGAGGGGTGTATCAAAGTCCATGACGCTCCTGAGTCACACAGGAATTTGACTTCCCTTCCCTCCACCAGAAGTGTAACTTCTGGTTTCGTATCTGCCAAGTAGAGCTCTAAGCTCAATAATGCTAAGTCCAAAATTTCACTTTCTTCATCCTCCATATCTACTTGCACTTCCTCTACTCCTTCTATCACATTTACATTTGCTTTTTGTTTATTAACTTTTCCTGATGATTTCTGACTTTCACTTGATGTATCCTCACTATCATATAGTCAGTCCTCATCTCCCTTATCTTCTGTAATTACCTTTTTGTTTTGCCTACAATCCCTTGCTAGATGTCCCTTCTTCCCGCACTTGAAGCATTCACCTTTCTTTTTCCTTTCTTCAAAATCTTCTGATCATTTGTCAGACTGTTTGTTTCCCTGGGCATTCTTCTTGCCCTTTTTACCTGACTGTAATACAAATACTTCAGCTCCATCTTCAGCAGTGAAGACTTGCGCCTTCTTTTTCTTTTTGCTATTAAAATGTCTCTCAGCATGTCTAGCGTATTCGAGTAAGGCTTGTAGCCTCCCTGTTCGATGGTCTATCATATGCTTCATAATGAAGCTACTAATAGGTGCAATGCAACCTTTCAAAAATGCATTTTTTAATTGTTGTTCATATGGGGAATCATTCGTTTGGTTCTCAGGAACCGACATACCGCTATGATTATTAAAACATTCTAATAATCTAGCTAATATCCATCTATTGTCTCATTTTCCTGTTGTATGCATTGATTAATGCAAGTCCAGTCTGCTCTAGGTTTCCATTTCTCAGAGATTCGGTCTGTCAGACCTTTCACTCTGTTGTCTAACTCTGCGTCACTATGTGGGAGTGGTCTAAGCTCTGCATTACGAGGATTCCAGGTGCCACAAATCATGTGCCAATCTGGACCTATAATTTGTCTTACTACTTTTTCTACTTCTTCCCCATTCAAGTGGTAACTCAACCTCATGCCTTGCAAATCTTCTAAAAATTTTGTAAAATTAACTTTCGGATGGGGGATTCCCTCAGTAGCCTTTCAGATGTCCTCTGGTGTCCATGGTCTATATACTAAGAGTGTTGGGTCCTGCCCTTCCTGTCCTGCCTGAGGATTTGGAACTTCTATAAGTGGGCATATTTCTTCCTCACTCTCATCCTGTAAATTTCTCTCTATTTGGTATGATTCTGTGTCCCTATGTGTTTTACGTGTTCGGGACCTAGTTTCAATTGGATCTCTAACAAATGGTTGTGGTCTTGCTGAAACTTCAGGATAACGCGGAGGCAGACC
The DNA here is from genome assembly GCF_019279795.1 of Protopterus annectens. NCBI lineage: Eukaryota > Metazoa > Chordata > Ceratodontiformes > Protopteridae > Protopterus > Protopterus annectens. Next base: position 465,374,369 of record NC_056746.1, read on the forward strand.
AGCCTGTCCACTCGCTTCATATCCTGAAAAGGGTAAGGGAGGGGGTAAGGGAGGAGGAGGAGGAGCTGTTGCTATTACCATGTTATTATCCTCTTTGTCTAAAAATAATGTTTTTGAATTTTTAAGCTTCTGTTCTCTACGATTTGCTTCCTCAATCCACCTGTGTGCTTGAGGAATGCCTAGCTGGCGTTGCTTTTTTGCCTGACCTCCCGCATCAGATTTAAGCTGTTTAAGGAGTTTAACTAGTGAAGTTTTATCTAGTTTACCATCAAATTCATATTTATTAACCCATTTCATATAATACCTAACGTTATCAGAACGTTGTAATTGCATGTATTTTGCGTCTTCGGTTAGGGGCGGATCTCGCGAGGTTTTAGTGCACTGATTACCCATGTCAAGGAAAATGTTACGTAACCCTTTTTTATCACGTGATATCAAGTTCTCAGTTCCTGTTCACAGTTTATCTAGAATAACTGCCTACCTTATTATGTTACCCTGATCTATGACCAAATATACAGTACTTCCTTTTGTCCCTGATCTGCAAAAACAAATCTTGACAACAATATACTGTAACCTAGTCCCTGATGTAAAACAGAAAAAAGGCAAATTCTTCCTACCTGAGCCTCCAGTACTGAACTGTCCAATGTCCACCCTTCGGCCACAGATCAGAAAGTGGCCAGCCTCTTTACACAACAATTCAGTCGGAGGTCTTTTTCACCCAAGAAGAACCGTTTCGGTAACTTCTCCTGCGCAGTATTCGACCACCGGTAGACTCTGATCTGCAGCTGTCTGAGGGAGTTTTCTGGCTAAGAAGGACCAAACTATTAAATAAAATTAAGAATTCAATACACAGGAGGTTCAGATTCAAAAGTTTACTAGTGTACACCAGGAGGCAAAAAACGTACAAGTACAGAATTTTGTCTGACATGAAACAGGAAGCACACAATTTTATATAGGTTTAACATTTAAGCTATGCCCACCTTACTGACGTGATATGTCACAGGGCATCTACATCACTTTAGCTTACAATTCTTCATTCATTAAATCTGCTGATGCTGTATATTTTAAAAAACTTTTCCTCTAGATACAATACGGCCTTGCTATCCAGCTGGTCAGTCATAATGTCTTTCTGTAAAGTTACTTGTTCAAGGTTTCATATCAGTTCGAATACAATAGCAGCTTCAGTCTTTTAATGCACTTCTTTTATCTCTGTTACACTTTCTCACACAGCTGCGTGCTATCTTAGTAACACATATACAAGGCCAAATCATTCCAACAGGAAAGAGCAGAAGATTTCATTATTTCACACATTTAATTTCCTGACCCAGCAGATAATCACTTGTGAAAAGCATAAACATCAAACTTGCTAAGCTAGCATTCTGCCAGGGTCAGAGATCAGCTTTGCTTCAAGCCACACTGCAGTTTCAAAACTACTTACATTTACACATGAATTAATTTGTACTGTTATATGATTAATAGAATAAAATGCATTATATACTACTTTGCTTTTAAACTAGCATTTCTCATGTATTCAAATACACATTTTTCTAACACTGAGCATTCCCTTTTATATTCTGGATGTAGTTAAAGAATGCCTTATAATTATCTTTAGCAAGGGATGCTATTTTAGCTTCGTAATTTTCTTTAGAGGACAAGATTTCGGATTTCCTTGTTCAAGCTGTGGAGGGAATTCTTCCAGTTCCCTGTTGTTCTTAGACGTCATTTTCTCCCTTTTGGTTACTTGAAGTCCACCAGGGTGGCTTGTTTTTTTGGGATGGCTTGGTTTTAATCCAGTCAGGTACAGCTGAGTCTATACAAGTGTTTATACAGGTAATTTGTGTACATTTCTGCACAGGAGTCATTGTTGTCTGTGGTTGTGGGGGATATAAAACATTTTATACTATCACTTAATAGGCTGTAAGTTGCTTTCAAAAATGTTTTTTTTTTTTTGCTCCTGTGGTGACAGGTTCAATTGTTACTTCAAACAAGACTGATTTATGGTCTGACCTTACCAGGTAGGACATCACAAGAGGGTGAGTGCAGTGACTCCCCATGTTGGTGAGCACTATGTCTAGGACATTTGAACCCCTTGTGGGGATGCAGACTATCTGTTCCAGAACATTTGTACTGACAGAGTGCAGGAACCTTTTGGAGAGTATGTTAGTGCCCATGTATGTCACCCAGTCGATGGAAAGATAGTTGAAATTCCACATGACTAAGGTGCTGGGCTGGATGGTGAGCGACTCCAGTAATTCCAGGTAGGTGGTGTGCTTTTCTCAGTTCATGGTGGGGGACATATAGCTAGTAATAATGTGGTAGGGTATTTTGCCTATAGTTAATTGGACATGGAGTAATTTAAGACAGTCATACTGTTTGACCAGTCTCGAGGTGCATTTAGCTTTAATAAAGATGGATACACCTCTGCCTATTTGGCTTTAATAAAGATGGATACACCTCTGCCTTTGGTTCTTTCATGCTTATTTTGAGGTTTGAACATATAAAAGGCATTGCAGACTTGCATCGCTGTAGTGCTCTCTATGGCCTTAAAACACATCTTAGTGACTGCACAGATATGATACAAGACAAAAGATTATTAGCAGAAACAAAGTGTGGACTACCCGGAGAACCACTAAATCCCCAAAAGACCACCTCTTATATAAACAGTTGAGGAATGATACTAAGAAGGCTATTATATTAGATAAAACGAAATACTACTGCAATCTACAACTAAAGCACCAAAACCAGTCACAAAAGTTCTGGTCAGGCATTAATAAACTACTCCACCCAGGACACTTAACTACCCCTACCCCCCTAACTACACTCCAACAACCTCCTAAAATTGTTGCCAATACTTTTAATAGTTTCTTTACTGAAAGAGTGCAATCCCTAGCCAACAAACTATCTCAAAATACCCTAACTACCACCAAAATACCCTAACTACCACCAATCCCACACACGATAATGAAATCCCCTTCAAGCTTGATCCAGTACCAACATCTTTTATTAAGTCTCTACTGAAAAAACTGAAACCCACCACCCTCTCAGCACACCTACTGCCTGCTGAATATCTCCAAAAAGCTGCTAAGGAAATAGCATGCCCCATTTCAATTTTAATCAATAAACAATTCTCAAAACCTATAGCCCCTCCATCTGGAAAATCTCCCACATTATTCCTCTACACAAAGGGGGAAATTCCACTGAACTTTCAAATTATAGGTCTATAGCCATTCTATCTCTCTTGGCTAAAATAATGGAAAAATGTATTTATAAGCAACTTTCTGAATCAAAACTCTCTCCTAGTCCCCTCCCAGCACGGATTTAGATCCTGCAATACTACAACCTCAGCCCTTCTCTCCTTCTCTCATACAATAAATCAAAACCATAATAATAACAAGCTCTCCTCTGCCCTTTTCCTTGACCTATCCACGGCATTCGATATGGTAAACCACCAGCTACTCTTAGACACACTAAAATCACTCTCCATAGATAACCTAGCAATAAACTGGTTTCACTCTTACCTAAGTGACAGACAACAAGCTGTACTATGGAAAGAAAATCTATCATCCCTTTTACCAGTCACCCTTGGAGTCCCTCAGGGATCTATACTAGGCTCCCCCTATTCTCCTTATTCATTAATGACCTACATAAAGTCAACCCAAGTTCAACTTGTATTCAGTACACAGATGACTCCACCTTAATCTACCCTGCCACTTCCCCCTCAGATCTACAAGCTTTATCACAAATCACTTTAAACCAAGTGGAGAACTGGCTCACAGGTCGCGGACTACTACTAAACCCAAACAAAACCAAACTATTGCTCTTCTCCCCCACTCGCAAGATCTCCTCACCACCTCTCACAATAACATCCAACAATGGTACCATAATTTCCCCAGAACCTAGCACTAAACTACTGGAAGTAATCATTGACAATAACCTTAAGTTCGATGCTCACATAGACAAAACTATTAAAACAGTCAACAAAAAACTAGGGTCTTTATACAGGATTAATCAATTCCTAACCCCACCTACTAGAACTGTTATTGCCCGTACACATCTGCTATCAACACTTCTTTATGCCTCAACCATCTTTGCTAAACTATCCAAATCAAATCTCAATAAATTGAATAGCTGCTACAATAATATTGCCAGATTTGCCACAAGGTCAGCTTTTAGAACCCATCACTGTGTTAACCTTCAATCATTAGACTGGCGAGAATTACCCAACCAACTGCAATATAACCAACTAATAGTTGTTCATAAAATTTTCTACCACCCACACAGTACACCTGTACTGAAAAACATTATCATCCCCTACAGTAACCTAAAGACCCTTCGTTCTTCAAACAAAGTGCTAGTGCAGGCTGTTAAAACCAGCAATTCAGCTGATGCATCACTATTCTCCAACTCTGTAGGAAAAAAATGGAACCTTCTTCCTGCAGAAGTTACCAATGACCCCTCCTTATTCCAATTCAAAAAACCTCTTAAGAAATACCTGAAAATTCATTGGCTTTGTCCCTGTACAAACCCTGTCTAACCCCCACACAAACAAATCTGTAAATGTGAACCTCATCGCAAGATTATATCTGTGATCCACGAACTACTTACAATTTTGAAAATATCTCTTATGGAAAGATTTAAAATTAAGATGATACCATGTATGTTATCATCTTTTGTTACATTTTCCTTCCAAAAACAAAGTCACTATTTTTCTTTCTTAGATACTAACTAGTAACCTATCCTGTGTGCATGTGACTTGAAATTGTACCTGTCTATATAAAAATTTAAATTTTTGTGATAATTCACTATAATAATTTTCACTGTAATTACACTAGTAATTAGTAATGTAGTAACGTACACTTGGAGCTTTTCTCCCTGGGCCTTCGCTGAAAATGGACCTTTATCCAGTCGGACTTTCCCGGTTAACAAATGTAAAGTAAAATAAATAAAATAAAATCTTCCAAGGTGAGGAGTGCTTCCAGGGAGTGCAGTTTTATGTTTAGACTCCTAGCACTATGCAGCAGAACCTTAAGTTTGTCTAGAGTGGATTTTTTTACATCAAAAATTTTGTCGTTTTAACATTTCCTAAAAAAGGCACTATGGGGGAGTCAAGCACCTTTGCCAGTATCCAAAAGCCTACAGGAGACAGGTGCAGACCATCTCTGGCAAAGCAGCATGGCCTGTCAACCATATATTCCCAGGTTGACAGATACTGGATCCCCCTGGATTGATACCACAAGCTAAGACAATTGTTGAAGTCGACCTTTGTTGTTTATATTGTGGAATCATCCTGGGTGCAGGTAGAATGCTGCTTAGCATATCTCTCAACCTCTGAGAGCAAGAAATCTGGACAAAGCAATGAATAAAAGTGGGACAAAGGACCAAAAATACGGACAGTTTTTAAATATTGCTCTTACAAACTTAGAAAGTTGATAGAATAGCAGGTTTTGCATTAGCATGAATTTTCTGAAGGGTATATCATCTGAAACTTAAATGTCTGTCATTATTTTCTAACTTCAGACTTTAATGATTTGTTACTAAAATACACAACTTTATGGAAAAACTGACCAAAATATGAGGCAAAAATCTGGACATTCTGTGAAAATCCATACAGTTGGTATGAATGCTACTTAGGGCTAGGGTCATACCTGTCTGGGACACATAATCTGAGAGTTCAGTCACATTTCTCTTCATATAGTCCAGAGAGGTACGTCTCAAGTCATTCATCCCAACATGGACTATAACAGAGTCATAACATTACTTGTAGTTGAGTGACTTCAGTTCATGTATGATTTGACGGATCCTGGAACCTGATAGGCAGCTGACCGTGACCTTCTCCTTATCTAGCCTGGTGAGAGAGACAACTCTGTATCTCACTGTGGAGTCGCTTATGACCAAGACATTAGGTTTTGAGGTGTTTTGCCTTAAAGGCTTATTTGCTGAGACATGTATGTGTTATTATGTGTAGTGGTTTCAATTTGCATTGGAAATTGTGTGTGTAAGTGGTTTACATTTAGGATCTTTTGGTAGGCTTCAAGTGAGTAACTCCTTGTATGCGGGTTTATGCTTCATGACCTTATTTGTGTGAGAGATGAAGTGTCGGTGCTGACAACCTGTTTGATGTCTGGTTTGTTGTTATGTGAGAGAATTGATTCCAATGTCATAGTATAATGACATACATAGGGTATTTGTTTGTTTTAGGAGTATGTGATTGTCAGTATACATGAAGCAATTACTACATTGCCTCAGGATGCCTATGTCAATCAGGCTGGCTGGTGAAATGATGGGAAACTGCTCATCCATTATAGTAGGTTTTTACAGGAAGGGAGTGGGCTAGTTTGACCAGTTTTTGCACTAGGACTAACAAAGGTGCTTGTTCTATTGATTATGGCTAATAAGTGTGGCAATGCTGCTCAATGCACAACTGAGTTGCCCATAGTGCAGTAGGGCTTAGAAGGGTTCCACTGACAGATGTCTAATAAAAAATTGAGTTTCAACTCTTTTGCTTCTATACAGGGCAATGCTAACCCCTGTTGCAAGGTGCCCTGAGTATTTAAGTATCACTTGAGAGGCTACTAACCAATGAAAAAACATGTGAAATGTGCAGCCCAGATAATCTGTGTTTAACTCTCACATAGATTGAACACACCAGGCCAAGCAGATTTCTTAAAATAGACAAAAAATGGAACAATTAATAGAAAGCAGCTCTATCACTCACATACAAAAAATATAGGTTTACTTTGCTCACCCAGCAGGGAATCACCAGCAATGCTTTAGTTTATGCAGGCTTGAAATTTTTTCAGACATTGAAGATAATCATTTACATAATTTAAAATGTTGAATTAAAGTCTCAAGAACAATTTCAAATGAGATTAGCAATTATTTAGATAATTCATGAAGTGTTATGGTTGATACTATAAATATGGCAAAGATAGAGCTCTGGAGAAATTGTGATTCTTGAATGGTACCTAACTTAATTTCTGCAAATGATCTGTTTACAAAGTACCCCTCTTGAAGATGTGATTTACATTTCACAAAGGATACTACTCTATGTTGAATGTCACTGCAGTAATTACTGAAGCTTCTTCTTCTTTCAGCTTTTCCCGGTTAGGGATCATCACAGTGGATCACCTGTCTGCTCATGATTGGCAGTGGAGTTTTACCATGTCAAGTTGCCAGCCCGGCGCCCAACCTTCCTCAGAAGGCACACGCACTCACACCAATTTAGAATGTCCAATCCACCTACAGCATGTCTTTGGGATGTGCGAGGAAATCGGAGTACCCAGAGGAAACCCACAGGACCACAGAGAGGACATGCAGACTCCGCACAGAAGACACCCCAGCTGAAGATCGAACCAGAGAACCTCTTGCTGTGAGGTGGCATTGCTAACCGCTGCACCACCATGGCCGCCCGCAGTGATTACTGAAGCAATATCTAAAAAATAAAATGACGGGATTATAGCACTTGCTAGCATTAAGAATCTCTCCCTATACTCACACACACTTAATATACCCTGACAGTGACCTATGTCATCCCAACATCCCCATCTGTCCTGCAACTGAGTGGGATCACTGCACGTGTACCCACCCACTCACACACACACACACACACACACACACACACACACACACACACACACACACACACACACACACAGGTGCGCACATGTCATGCACACACACACACACACACACACACACACACACACACACACACACACACACACACACACACACACACACACACACACACGTAGAGTTATCACAGCACCCTTGAATAGTATAACAATGACTGAAGTACTTTGAGCATCTCCATTTACTCCATGACTATTCTGTAACAGTGCTCCTTTAACAGAGAATGGGGGCAACTGGTGTCTTCCACACCCTATATGCCCCAGCACTGAATTATCAAACCACTCTTCTCAAAGGACAAACCTAACCTACTGTGTGCTTTCCCTACTCACCTACCCTGTGTTGCCCCTTGTACATGAAGATAAAGTTAACATTTGTCTTCACATATTGCACCTGGTAAAATTGTGTTGGGTGACCATTTGAAATAAGACTTCAAAGAACTGCCCTGCTTTGGACTCACTGATTCATTCTCATTTCAGAAGGATATTGTTTTAATCCTCTCCAATGCTAGCTAAACTGATTTTCACAAATCCCGGCTTATCATAAGGACATCAGTGAGATGAATCTAGCAAAATTATAACCAAAGTCAGAGAATATTCTAATGAAAAAATAAAGAAAACACAGGCATCCAGGAATAATAGGCACTGGTAACATATTTAGAGAGTGATATATGTTCTGGAACTAAATAGTATTTGTCAACTGATAACAGCTGCTCAAAAGCCAGTTAATATAAAAGGAAAGCAGTGATGCTTGCCTGATAATGTAGATTGTGCTTATGGATCAGTTGACATTTATCTAAAAAAATTATGTTAAATTAAATAAGTTATAAATGAAATGTCATGTTCAGTGTCCAGCCGTGAAATCGTTGTAGACATAAATATTTATTTCCTTGATCTAATAATAATTTTGAGATTTACATTACGAAAAAGCGAAAGCTGTAAACTTCAGCTGGTATTAAATATTACCTTAATCACTAAAGACATTTTGAGTTTATGTTCATTCAATGGTTATATAATGTGAGAGATGTGGCATTTACTGCAGTCAGTGCTGTGGACCCCTGATACGAGAAAATGGGAAAAGTGCCTAATGTAAAGCTTCACTCTGAAGAATTGCACATAGGTTTATAAGATAGAGAAGTATAGGCAAGTCCCAGCAAAGAAAAGCGGGACACTCGAACATCTACATTTATGGTAGGTACACAACTGTACTATGTTCATCGTGTTTCACTGTTGCAGTCATTACTCCTGGGTTGAATCCCAAAGCTAAGGCTGGATTCCTGGGCCTAAACAGGATTAGGCGAGGCTATAAGGCCTTGCAAAACTGCAGTGGCGAAGCCTGCTCTATTGGCATAATATTTTTAGCGTATTTTGGTTGCACCTGACATCTGGGGCAAGAAAAACTGAAGAAATTGGCGTTGGCTGCATCTTTTATACCCCTGGAGCACTGATGTCAAGGAAGAGGTGACAGCAACCAACGAATGGTTAAGGTGTTTGCCTTGCAAACACAAGGTGCAGGGTTTGAGTCTCACAAGGGACAATTGGCTAGGCTTAAAATGGCTCACAAGGGCAGTTAGCTTAGTACTAATCTATGAACCTATGAAGACACATCTACTGATCAAAGATGCTAAAGTATTTATTTGACGATCATATAATTAAAAGGTGTATCATTTACTGTCTAGCAGTTTATTGAATAAAATTAAGTCTGTGAAGTGCAAATGAGTTTCATCCTCTTGTCCTGGTATTCGACTCATTGTCCCTTTGTCTGCTCTGTGACCAAGCAAACTGCTTAACAGGGTTCCCAGGTCACTTCTGAAAAACGCAATTGTACCTCAAGGTTTAAGCTGCTAAACAAATACATACATTAGTAAAGCTTTGGAAAGTTGCTGATTTCAGATCATAAACACCAGTAGAACAAAGTCAAGAAGCTCCATTTCTGAAGTACTGTGGGAATGTCATCACTGAGTACAGTAAGAAATACTGAATGTTTAACTAGAATGTATGGTGCAAGATCCATACACTGTCCATGTAGGCAAGGAATGTCACAGCAGAATGCTGTAAGCTGCATTTTACCCTTGTCTGTTTGATTAGAATGTAGCTGACAAGGTCTGGGAAAGACCATTTCACTTGTCTGTTTATAAAGAAATAAATTGCAGAAGTGAAACAATGCACTGAGTTTTGTTTTTTTTTTTTTGATGGTGAAGGAATCCCTTGTCTGCAAGATTATAGAATGACTCAGAAAATCCATTGTAGATAGTGACAGACTGACATTGTACTTATGAGAGTAAATAGCTTCACTAACTGCAATGCCATGATTTCTACAGCTTTAACACAAAATGGCTGGATAGTTGTCACCTGAAGGACATCCACTGGCTTAAGACTTAACAGTATGCCACTATTTTTCAGTGTGCATATACACTTTTCAATGGGGCTAATCTGACTAGGGTGAAGTAGAGCAGCTGCTTTACTCTACTCAGACTGCCAAAGCAGGTAAGTAATGATATATGTGCATATGACAGGGTGTGCGGATGCCTGCCCTTATGTTTATGTTTGCGCGTGGGTACAAGGACTGTGTATGAATGTTTTTATTAGTGTGTCTGTGCAAACATGCTTCCATAAGTTTCAGTGTGTGTGTGTGTGTGTGTGTGTGTGTGTGTGTGTGTGTGTGTGTGTGTGTGTGTGTGTGTGTGTGTGTGTGTGTGTGTTTCTGTGTGCGCTTGCATGTGTGCCTGTTTTGGGAGCTAGTGACTTGTGTGCCTTTAAGTAGTCTACTAGGACCTGCACAGTGTAGGTCGTGACACTCAGCAGAACAGTGCAGAACTTCTACAATTGTTGGAGTCATGTAAATTGCCTCTTAGTGAAACATTTCTTTAGTAGGTTGTGCATGAATACGAATGCCTAAAAGGAAGACCACAACAACTTGACCTCCTCAGTGCAGTGCAATTTGCATTCCAGCTGTCCTGATTATGAATACCAAGCTAAGTTATCAGCTAATTAATGTACTGTTACGGATAGCTGCAGTCTGATTCCGAAGTGCTGACATTGCTAATGTGCACAACTAAGAACACAGTAAGAAGTAAACTGATATAATTATTTAACATTTAAAAATAACGATAACTTGTTAAAATGGGAGGGATAACACGCAATGAGCTATATACATAGATACATGGAGAAGCATGGTTTAGGTGATAATGTCAAGGAGGAAAGCAAACTGCTGGAAGATTTGGTGGGATTCATAGGCATCGTATTCTACATTTATGTCTAGATCACTGTACCTGCCTTCACCCTACCTGCCTTCACCTTACCTAAATTCTCCCAACTACTTACCCATAAAATGTTTTTGTTTCTTCTCTCCCAGGTTCCTAAGCTCTCTAAAATCTCCCATAGCTTGTTTTTCTATGACTGTATCCAAGCTCTCTTCAGTTCCTAGAGCTACCTAACCCTCATCACAACTGTGTAAATATTGTAAATAGTCTCATATTTTAAATGTGTGCTTGTAAATGTTTTATATTTCTACTTTAAAGGTGTGTATGTAAAGTGTTTTCCCCACATACTATGCAATGAGTGGTCTCATAAATGAACCTGTATAACACTTAAGATCATCTACAATGATGTTTGTCTTGACTATTGTGCAACACTGTATGTACCTTTGTTGCAATTTGTTCTAGATAATGTATGCTTTATATTTTTGTATTACTATATCTGTACTGTATACTGTATTTGGAGCTTTTCTCCTCAGGCCTCCACTGAAAACAGGTCCCTTGGGCCCAGTAGACTTCCCCGGTAATCAAACTGGAAATAAATAAATAAAATAAAATAATAAAAGGGGTTGAAATAGTACTTATGAGATTCAAAGACAGCACTGAATGCATGCTGTGGGCATGATATGGATCAGGGCATTTGACCAGTGTGTGTGGTACATGAGACAAATGCAGGTATGAGATCTGCCACAAATGATTCCTAGATCACAGTTCATGAACAGACCAAGTGCACAACATACCCATCAGCAAGGGTAATGCTATACAACATGGTGAATAGGCTTTATGAATAACCTCTGCTCCTAATACTTGATGTCATTACAAATGCAATATGCTTGAGGGACAGAAAAGGCAAGCCGTGCACATCACCACTCCCAACAAGATAATGGTGATCAGAGAAGGACATTTAACATGATCAACTGATTATACAATCTCAAGTAGAGATGGCTAGGTGAGGGTATGTCAAGCTACAAATATTAGGTTATCATAATGTATTATACAGCAATGATAGATATAATGTGTATTTATGACAGTTTATAATAAGATTTAAATGGGGTTCAGTACACAGGAATAGGTAGCAATATCAGTGTTGTCCTTTTCATTTGAGAATCATATTGTTGTTCCCTGAATACCAGCTGAGACTTTTATTTCTTCCTGCATACCTCTCGTGCAGGACCATATGAGTGTATTTCCACAGCTATGGCTGTCTGTGAAATCAGTGTTCATTGTCTGCGCTGTGATGTAGTGAGCATACAAATACAGTTTCTGTTCTGAGACCATTGTGCTGTTCCCCAAACATGTAACATGGCTTCTCCCATTCAGGTCCAGGTGCTATAAACTATTAGGATTATAGGAAGTTACTAGGCTAATGACCCTAGGGCCCTTATAAGCCTAGCCAAGTTCTACCCTTATTTCCATGATTAGCACCTATTGCCCCTGTACAAGAGGGAAAAAGGTGAAATCCCCAGGGTGAATTTATGGTTACCCATCCAATCGTCCAGATTGTGTTTGAAGAGGACCAATGAGGTGTTCTGTTTGAAATGAAGTGGGAGTCTGTTCCAAAGATGTGGTAACCTCAAGGAGACAAATCTGTCCCTCCAGCAGGTTCTATTAATGTCACATATCATGTTAAGGTCTTCAGAGCAAGTACCCCATGTACCATTTGATTGCAGACATACAGCATTTCCAATAAATCAGGGTTAGAGATTGCCTTATATGCAAGGCAGGGATTGCCTCTGAGTAGTCTGGATGTAACAAAATAAAGTGACAGTGATTTCAGATGATTCACATAGGACAGATGCTGAAGATCTTGAATTTTACTTGTGACAAACCATTGTGGTTTCTCCATTTTCTGCAGGTGCTTGGAAAGGTACATACCAAAAGGGATGTTGTACTCGATCATTGGCCTGATGAGTGAAGAGTACAGGGAGGTTATAACGTCTTTTTTTCTGGAGACAATGCCCTTACTTATGAGATGAGCAATATAGAATGCACTTCTTACCACTGTGGAGACATGGTGATCAAAGGTAAGGCTGCTATCAACCTGTGTGCCCAGGTCCGTCACCAATGAGTGCGTACTTAGAGTGTTGCGATTGATTTGGTAGTTAGCAATATTCACAAAGCAATATTCACAAAGTGCACCATACCTTTGCAGAGTGCACAGACTGTCATCTATCACTTCCTGTAGTTGTACCATGCACTGCCAAGATCCCTGTTGTCGGTAGTGACAAACCTGATGAGAGGCATCCCTCTGTGGCAGCCTTTGGTCCAACTTAGAGTTGTACTCTTCAATGAGCTTGTTCACTAGGCCATACATGTTTTACAGTTTTGTATAGCCCATGTACTAATAGGCATGTGATTCTGTTCTTGAGTCACACATCTGGCAGTCCTGCAGCCAAAACACCCTCTGCTCTATATCTGGTTCACAGCATGAATCAGATCATTGAATATAGGAGTCCTATTATCAGCCAACATGGTAACACATATATGATACTATGAAATAAAGTTTAAATATTCCATGCAAACTGATCATAGAAGAAGAATCTGGATGCAATTGTCAGGGTCTTTCAGTTTAAAATATTAAAGACCAAATTAAAAAAAAAAAAACATTACAGTCAAATTGGTAAATGTACATAAAGCATAAAATTCCATTTAACTTAACACTGTAAAAAGAAGATGTAGCCCTTAAGGAATTGTAGTCATGCCTTTTGTTCTCCTGTGTTATGCTTGCATAAACAAAAAAAGAAGATGTTACACATTTGGCCAAATGTGAAATAATAACACTAATACAATGAAAGCAGAGCTGCATCCTGATACATCATACCACTATTCATCCAGCCACTACGTGCATACATACACATACACTTCTGCTTTAAATAGCACCTGCACACGATTCATCATGACTGTGCTACTATGTATCCTGTCACTATGTACATACAGACACATCCACTTCTGCTTTAACTAGGACCTGCACAACATTTCACCATGACTGTGCTACTATGTATCCTGTCACTATGTACATACATGCATACACATCCACGTCTGCTTTAACTAGCACCTGCACAGCATTTCATCATGACTGTTACTATGTATCCTGTCACTATGTACATACAGACATATCCACTTCTGCTTTAACTAGCACCTGCACAGCATTTCGTCATGACTGTGCTACTATGTATACTGTCACTATGTACATACATACACATCCACTTCTGCTTTAACTAGCATTTGCATAGCATTTCATCATGACTGTGCTCCTATGTATCCTGTCACGATGTACATACATACACATCCACTTCTGCTTTAACTAGCACCTGCACAACATTTCATCATGACTGTGTTACTACTTATCCTGTCACTATGTACGTACATCCATATCCACTTGTACTTTAACTAGGACCTGCACAGCATTTCATCATGATTATGCTACTATGTATCCTGTCACTATGTACATACATGCATACACATCCACTTCTGCTTTAACTAGCACCTGCACAGCATTTCATCATGACTGTTACTATGTATCCTGTCACTATGTACATACATACACATTCACTTCTGCCTTAACTCTTTTAGTGCTATTATGGAATTTTTCTCCCCGGATCTCTGCTGAAAATGAGATACTTGCCCAGCCTGACACTACCCAGTTAACAAATGTAAAATAAAATAAATAAATACACTACAAAATTTATATTTCTTCCATTTTATGTTTTAATTGAGACAGACAGTGAACCATGAACATGAACTAAATCACTATTTAGTAGACATTTTAAATGACATTCAAAAATGCACTTATTTAATTGATATTTACAATACTTTCTCTAAATGGATGTACTTGAACTCCATAAATTACTATTTTTAGATATATTTTTTCAGAAAAAAAGCAGAACAAAGTGGTATGATATAAGCATAAAACATGGAGCATAATGTTGCACAATGTATAGGCATAATGGCAAGTGAAATAAAATTTGTACAGTAGATTAGTCTAAAACAAAATAAAGATTAATCAATTAAGGTTCAAGTTAAAGAACTAGAGTAAAAAACATTTTTTTAATAGGAGTCAAAGAGTTATGAACTTTACCTGACCATTTTCTGTAGCTCTGCTTATTACAAGCTCAGTGTGGTACATTTCTATAACAATGACAGGCTAATACTAACTCATCTCCATATACAGTCTTGATTAGGATATAATGATTTCATGTGTACACTGAAACCAATAGTCAGCAAACTTTTTTATAAAGCACTGAACATTTGGAGTAGATAAAAGTGAAGGGGTTCTCCATTCAGATGCAATATAGAGTCTAGTTATCAGAGAACGCTGAAGGAGCCAAAGTTACTGAGGGATAGAAAGTCTTAGCCTTTGCAAATAGTCACCCAATTTGCAAAATGTTTTCATGTCTGGAATTTTGAGGCATATGATGTTGATGCTAGAGTGGTAATTACAACACATATACTTCTTATCTGACATTTCCAAAATATACAGACTTCATCTGTCACCTCTGCTAGACATATCTGATAAGTGCCTGAAATATAATAACCCTTATCAGGCATACATGTCATTATAATCATTCTTATCAGTCATACCTGCCAGGGTCTAATACCCCTGAAAAATAAGTCTCAGCTGATATGCCAAAGTGTAGGTGTTCTAGCATACTCATAACGAATACTATATTATGTGGCGGGGTTCATCTAGGAATTCTGTTAGAGAAGTGACAGGCCTGATCAGAAAACAGTTTTTTAGATCCTTCAATGCATGTTTTGGAGATTAATAAGTTCTAATGATAGGTCTTCAATTTATATGTAGCTCCCTTGGGGACAGGAATAGTACCTTTAGGCTGTTGAAAAGTAAAAATGGCATGTAAGACTAAGACCCATGTAAGGACTGAACGAAGGCTTGCCTCAGCTATAAATACCTCTACAAGTCTCTTGAAAGAAGGTTACAGGTATGCTGTAGATGAGAAATGTAATAAAGCAGAGGTTTTTCCTCATAAGTTCTGCTAACTGTAATATCTAGTAAAGATCACCTTTAATAAATGCTTTTGTGTCCAGGTCATTAAGAATAAAGGGACTTATTCCCCATAGTCTGTCCATAGGAAGAGTGGTGTGGACCCCAGTTAAATGATAATTTTATGTTGTCATAGTCAGATAAAGGGCATGGGGTTACTACTGTATTAATTACATCATCTGACATCATAGAGAAAAATAACACAAAATAAATTTACGGCTATTTTCTCTTGTGTTAGTGAAGGTATATCATAGGTCATGTGGATATAGAAGTCTACAAATGTCCTGGCCACATGCCTCCATCCTGTCTAGTAAAAGTCTTTGGGATCAGACATGCCTCTCCTCTATAGGCATAGTATGGTCTTGAACTGAAGTCAGCACACATTAAAGATGACTTCTATGATTGCTGAGGACTGTACTTCACTGAAATGCTCTAGGGCTACAAAAAAAAATCAGAATAAAAGATTGGAGCATCAAAACTAGGTCCACATATACAACCCACAACTGCCAGTCCTTCCGGTCAGTCTTTATTTCTACAAGGACCCATTTTCTCAATTGGTCAGTTATATAATCCTGTTTGCTGCCAACCCAGTCTGGGTTGTACAAAAAAAATGCCACCCCCTCTGTTGGAGGAATGGATGAGGCTAGATGTAACAGGGGCTCCCCCAAGTATTGCAGAAGCAAAGGTAATGTTGTCTACCAATCCATTTCTTTTCTTTAACAATGAAAAAAGCTTTGGTTTTCCTATCTACTGACATACAATGGTATCTACTAGAAGTCTGATGAGGGTAAGTACAATCCTTAGAACAGCAAAAATTCAATGTGATTAGGGTTAATAAACACTAACTCCAAAATCGTGTTATCTCTGACTATTTCTATGTTATTCAATGTGAGATACCCCATGAAGTTAGTGTGTGTGTGTGTGTGTGTGTGTGTGTGTGTGTGTGTATATATGTATGTGTGCCTGTCTGTATGTATTATGAAGATTCAAATGTTCCCTTTGTAAACACTCAAATAATTGGCAAAATTTTGTCAACTACACATTTCACTGAAACTGCTCTAATACTTAAAAAAGTTTTTTTCTTCTTTGAAGGAGGCAAGAGCCACTATCCCCTTATCCCCTCAGTCCTCAGTGTCCCATTGTGGAGTCTGCACCTCCACACTCTCTGAATATATATATATATATATATATATATATATATACACACACACACACACACACACACACACACACACACACACACACACACACACACACACACACACACACGCACACACATTCATATGGGAGCCCTTCATTTATTTACACTTTCATAGGTTCATAGGTTCATAGGTTCATACTAGGCTATCTGCCCGAGGGCATTTATAAGCCTAGCCCATAGTTTTGTGGCTTACGCCACCCCTTTAGTTTGGAGAAACTATGCCCATTATTTTGCTGTGCCTCTGTCGAGCAGTGACACTGAGGTAACCCCTGGGGTGTATCTGCGATCTCCCATCCATTGGTCAAGATTCCTCTTGAACAAGGCCAGCGAGGTGCTCTGCCTCACATAAACCGGGATTTTGTTCCACAGCATAGGGAGTCTTTGGATGATGAATCTAACCCTCCAGCACGTCCTATTAATAACCGTGTCGAGGTTTAAGTCTCCCGCCCTTGTGGCTCTGAGGGATCTAGATTTTTTGAGATGAAGCATGTTCATCAAATCTGGGTTTGACATGGCCTTGTATGTCAGGCATAGGTCACCTCTGAGCAAGCGGTAAGCAACTGAATATAACTGGAGTTCTTTCAGTCGGGCAGCATAAGACAGATTTTTGAGACCCTTTATCCTTTTGGTGAGGAACTTTTGTGGCCTCTCCAGCTGCTGCAAGTGTCGGGTCAGATACATTCCGAATGGGGCATTGTACTCGATCATTGGTCTGGTGAGTGATGACTATAGGGAGACTATGACTTCCCTTGATCTAGATGTGAATCCCTTCATGATAAGGTGGGCAATGTAGAAGGTCTTCCTAACTAATTTAGCAATATGAGTGTCGAATGAAAGGCTACTGTCAACCTGGGTTCCCAGGTCCCTAATAACTTCTTCTGTGTTCAGGGGATTGCCACCTATATGGCAGCTAGGGGTAACCTTATTTTTCCCGAAGGGTATGACTATGCATTTCTTGGCATTTAACTTTAGGCCATGGCTCTGGCACCAGTTATCCGTTTCTGTGAGACCCTTCTGAAGGATATCTGTGTTGGATGTGTTTTCAACTACGGCCCAGTTTGCAGTCATCTGCAAACTTTGTCAGCCATAACCCTCCTGTGTTTGCTTGTACTTCAGAAAAGTAGATGCCAAACAAGAGTGGGCCCAGGACTGAGCCCTGTGGGACACCACTTGTGACAGGCTTTGAGTCTGACATGGCGCCAGCAACTCTGACCCTGTGGGTTCTGTCACTCAGCCAGTTTGCAACCCATCTTGTAATGTATGGGTTTACATTTAAGTTG
This sequence comes from Protopterus annectens, assembly GCF_019279795.1. Lineage (NCBI taxonomy): Eukaryota > Metazoa > Chordata > Ceratodontiformes > Protopteridae > Protopterus > Protopterus annectens. The sequence continues at coordinate 465,392,737 of NC_056746.1, forward strand.
ATGAGTTTTCAATGATACCCGAGTGAGGTATTGTATCAAAAGCCTTCGCCAGGTCTAGGTAGGCTGTATGGACTGCCTTTCCCTCGTCAATGGCCTTGGTGACTGTTTCGCAAAAATCAACCAAGTTTAAAAGGCATGATCTGCCTTTGACAAAGCCAAACTGGGTTGGATCCAAAGTCTGCAAGTTCCCTATGTCTTTATTTATGAGATCCATTATGATCCTCTCCATGGCTTTGCAGATAAGGCTTGTCAAGCTAATGGGACGGTAATTTCCAGGGTCGGTGGAGGCACCGCCTTTGTGGAGTGGGACCACAGTCGCTGTGCACCACTCCTGGAGTGCGTATCCGGAGGTGAGACTAAGATTAAACAGCTGTCCTAACTGTGGGTTTAATTCCTCGTTGAGTTCATGGAGCACACAGCCGGGGACACCATCAGGTCCCATGGATGCTGTGTTCTTTGCCTTGGAGAGAGCAGTTCTCACCTGGGCGTTAGAGATGTTTGGGGGCTACAATCATTTGGTATAGATATCTCTCCTTTAGGGGAGGGAGAAGTTTGCACTGAACCTGTCAGCCAGTATGTTGGCAATGTCTGTAGGATCAGTAATCTTCACATCATTTTGAACTAATTCTGAGCATATCTGGGAGTTTCCTCCTAGGTTTCTGACATAGCTAAAGAATGCCTTATGGTTGTCTTTAGAGTCCTTAGCTATTTTTTTCTCAAAATTAGCTTTGGATGATTTTATGAGAGCTCTTAGATTTTTACTTATAGTGATCAGCGGTGTCTTACCTTTTAAGGATTTTGCTCTATCTTGTAGTAGCTTTCTCCTTTTGTTGTAGAGTTTGTTTATGGCTGGGGTCCACCAGACTGGACGCTTGCCTTTGGTACAAAGAGTCTTTGTTTTGCTTGGGATTGCCTGATCCATGCAGCCCTGCAGGTGCTGGTAGAAGGCATTTGTAAGTGATTCAGCGGTTTGAGTAATGTTAACCGCCGGCTCAGGGGCCTTAAAGGAGACCACATTAGTCTTTAGAAGTGTGAAGTCGGCTTTCGAGAAGTTCTTTACTGTGGTCTTTTCATTTCAGGTGGGGCGGGATGAGGACCTCCAGCGAGATTAGTTTGTGATCAGATCTCACCAGTGAGGGGTATACTTCGGCGTTGAACATTGTGCTCCCATGTTCGTGATGATGAGATCAAGTATGTTTTCTCCTCTTGTGGGGATGGTGACTAGTTGTTCCATGGCATTTGAGTTTATGAATTCCAGGAACTTTTGGGCTAGAGTGTTTGGGCTTGAGTAGTGTTCCCAGTCTATATTAGGGTAGTTGAAGTCACCTAGTATGATGGTGTTTAGAGATACATTTATCCCCTCCAGTGTTTTCAGGAAGGCCATATGAGGTTCCTGAGTTTGCGAGGGTGGCCTGTAACATGCTACAAATTGTAGAGCAATCTTGCCTATGGTTAATTGCACCTGGATGGTTTCCGATGCATCGTGCGATGCCACCAATCTTGAGGTGTGGGTGTCCTTAATGAATATGGATACCCCTCCTCCTTTCTTGGTATTGTCCGGGTTTTGGGGCCGGAACGCATGATATGAGTAAAAACCTGATAGTGCTGGGGTGCTCTCAGGAGCCTTGAACCAGGTTTCTGTCACAGCACAGACATCGATGTTCTCCATACTGAGAAGGGCCTCGAGTGCGTGCATCTTGAGGTTGAGACTTCTGGCATTGAGCAGCATTACCCTTAGTTTTTTTTCTTTGTTTTGTTCTAGGGTGGTAGGTTTAGAATTTGAGCCTTGCCTAAAAAGGCACTATGGGGTGGCAAGAGCCTTTGCCAAAATCCGAATCCCAGGGGTGACAAGTGCAAGCCGTCCCTTGCGAGCCAGCGTGGCTTGTCCAGCATGTCATCCCAGGCAGACAGACATTGGATCCCCTTTGAATGACACCAGAGTTTAAGCCAATTGTTAAAGCTGATCATCTTATCTCTGTATTGTGGCATCATTCTTGGTGAAGGTAGGATACTGCTCAAGGTCAGGGTCATACCTGCTTGGGCTACATAATCAGAGAGCTCCTCTATGTCTCTTTTCATGTAGTCCACAAGGAGGTGCGTCTCAGGTCGTTAACACCAGCGTGGACAATGATTGAGTCGTACTTGTACCTGCTGTTGAGAGACCTGAGTGCATGCGTTATGTGGCGGATTCTAGCACCCGACAGGCAGCTTACTGTGACCTTCTCCTTACTCAGTCTGGTGGCGGGGCGTCAGTGTGTCTGACTATGGAGTCACCAATGACTAGTGTGTCTGGCATTGTGTTTGGCCTTAAGGGCTGTGACTGCTTGACACTCTGACTGTGTGGTCTATGTGTTGTAGGTGTTGTGTTCTGAGGTGGTAGTTGTTTGGGTGTCTGCTTTGGTGGCCTCTGCTGTTTTGGTAGATTTTTGATCAGAGCCTCCAGTATGTCTTTGTGTGTTTATGTGTATGATTTGAGGTTGTGATGGTATTATGTGAGACTGGGTCTATAGTGTGTGTGGTTACCTTCTCCTCCTGTCTGGTCATGCCAGTCCTATGTTGAGAGAGCTCAGCCTCCAGTTTGGCCGTATAGTTGCATCTCTCGCATGTATTTGTGTTTTGTGGGAGGAGGAGAGGGTTGTCTGTGTACATGAGGCAATTGTAACATTGCCTCAATATTCCCAGGTTCACCAGCTGAGCAGGAGAGGACATTAGCAACTGATCCCTCGACATGCTACAAGGAATAGACAGAAAAACTTAAGAAAAGGTTCTGGGGATGTGGGTGACCGAGAAATGGGGTTTGCTTTTTTGGGGTACTTTCTATAACAAGAGTGCTGTATCGAGGTGATAAGTACTGTAGGAGCAAGTGCTTCGCTATACAGATAGAGAATAGTCTACTTGGGAGTCAAGTAGAGATAATTTATAGTTGTAGGATACACTAAATAGAACAGTAGTATACTTTGAGGAAGGTAGTTTTAAGGGAAAATTTGAAGAGTGGACTTTAGGTAGCCCTAATAGTTTAAATCTGATTAACTGGCGCTGCCCTAGTGTGCAATGGTAGCAGCTCTGCTACTTGGCGTGCTTTATAGCAGGGGGCTGGAAAAACAGGAAATGACCCAAAATGGCCGACAAATTACTAGTTGCTGCTTCTAACCACTCCTCTGAGGACAAACAAGCAGCTCAGTACTCCCCACTCCCACTGGTGAGTAAAGAAACTACCTCTGGCCACACAAGAAAATGGAGGAACACAGAAACCAAATACAAAGCCCAGGGATCAGCAAAATCTGATCACTGGAACAACTAGCTAGGAAAGTTTAGGAAAGGAGAAATATTTTTTTGTTTTTTTTTTTTTTTTTGCAAACAGACAGAAAAAAATGCAGTAAATGCTTTGTTTTCGACTAAATTGCTATCAAAGGCTGGTACACTTGAGTGTATTAGCCTGTTTGTTACTTTTAAGCAATACTTTAGCCCACAAGTGCAATCAACAATATAAGCTCACAAAAACAGGAAAATAAGGTAATGTTCGAAACTCATATGGCCGACACCATATGAGCGAACGTTTGAAAGGCCAACAAATGATAGCGGAGAACCCGCTACATACAGTGCAGGACTGGGAAATTCCCCTTTCCTGCACTGTAGTGCAATCTCAGAGTGAAAATATTTAAGTAGCAGGGGGTGTGGGGGGTGCAGGGGGGTTTACTCCCCTGCATAACACAGTTTTACTGTGTTTACAGGTAGGTAACTGGTGCTATTTCAAGATATCGGTCTTTCGGAATGTCGATCATATGCTGTCGGCCATATGAAAGTCGTCATTCTGATTGGTCGACATTCTGAAGTAGACCCATTCATATACCTATATATGCATGTTTGTTTATGTATATACCAACTTTAAGAATGCAAAAAAGTGGATAAAAAGGAAAATTCCTTAAATCCCACTCTGAATTGATCTCTCACTATGTCTATATCTGCATGATTGGTAAAGTGTGATTTGTCCAAAACCAAAATATTCACTGAGTAGTGCTTAGATTTAACAAATCATTCAGCCAAAGAAACTGCAACTATATAAATGCCTTTTTTCTACTCAAGTCCCTTTTTTATTCTGCTTTTTTAAACAGGGTAGTACACTGATCACATTTGATTACATATTCACAAAATTACAATAAAAAGAACTATTTAAAGTACATAGTTGTAGAAATGCATACAATTATATTTGCACGTAAATGATGAAAGTGTATATAAACCCATTTAAGAATAAAACATAATATATATATTACCAGAAGATAAAATCTTGACAGATTATAAAAAAGCAAGTACTGGATACGGAGGTAAACATTTTGGCAGGAGGTGGTTAAGAGATTTGCCTGGCAGAGAAAAATCTACAGTATCTGATCTCACTCCCGAGTCCCCACCCCAATAAATTTCCACTTAAAGCAGCCACCTTATTTAATAATTATTTTATGGACTCCATTGCCTATATCACCAGTAACATAAACCATCTGACCCTACTCTTCCAACAATCAAAAGTTACTTGCTAAGTTACTAGAAAAATGTGTCCATAACCAACTGCTTGAATACCTCTTAAAAACCAATTCCTTGCAACTACCCAATATGATTTTTGGCCTTTCAACTCTGGAAAACTTGTCATCATTATTTCGGGACCTTTCTAAGGCTTTTGCTACTATTTCTCATACAGAACTTCTACAGCATGTCTCTAACCTAGGTCTGTCCCCTGCATCAGCCTAGTGGTTTGCCAGCTATTTATCTAATAGACAGTAAACTGTAAAATGGTAAGGCTCCAACTCATTATACCTTCATAATATTACTGATGCACCACAAGGGTCCATTTTGATCCTCTTTTGTTCAATGAATTTATCAATGATCACCACACTTCATGTCATCCAGCCTCCCTTATACAATATGCTAATGATTCAGCCATCATCTGTTCCTCAGAAAGTCTCACCCAAGAAGCTTTTTCCTTTGTTGAACTATGGCTTACCATTTCACAACTCATATGCAATCCTAAAAAGAGTAAACTTCTTTTTATTCCCAAAACACTCATAAAAATCTGAGTTTAAGATACATTCTCAGAAAAATACTATAATTGAAGTTGTCCACCCACCCCCATACTAAACTCTTAGGAGTAACAGCTGATGAAAATCTTAAGTGTGATCTACTCATACTGGCTACTATTAAAAAAACATCAGAAAATAGGACTACTCTGTAGGCATAAACTCCTTCAAAATAAAGCCACAAAATTCACGCTTGCTACTACCTGCCTTCTACCCTCAGTACTATATGGTGCTGTTGTTCTTACAAACCTCAACATCTCGCAAATATCAGAACTTGAATCATGCTATAACAAAATAACAAAACTTGCTACAAATGCAGCCTACTGCAGCCATCAATTCATACTCTAAGTTGGTTAGAACTTCCACAACATTTCAGTTATTTACAACTGTTAACTGCCACCAAAATAATATATAAACCCAACAATTGCCCTTTCTTAGTTCCATACTCCTCAGCTATATATCCAAGAGATCCCTTAGATCTTGCTATACATAAACCTAGTAAAACTGCAGGCCATAGCCTATACTCCTACTCAGTAACCAAAGTATGGAAGATCAGTAACTCTCTATTGTCCCACCAAATGTCTAAGTACGGGAATTCCATGCCTCAGACAACACCAAATTCTAGCAACACATCCAGTACTGCTTAAGGAACACCTAACCAAAAACTGTCTTTGCTGCTGCACTAACCCTGGCTGATTATTCTGGCCTTCCTTGTTCTTATAATCAGAATATATCTTACTTTTCTAAATTCTAACATCCAAACTATCCCTTCTGCAATGGAATTCCAGTTTCTGTCTACCTATCTCAAGCTCATTACTGCTCCTATTTGTATCTCCCTATCTCAAGCTTCCTACAGTTTCATCTTATTCCCTCCTTCTTGTATTTCACCTCAATATTGCCTTAGCTATCACTGTTTAGAACAAGTAACACTAGCATAGCAACAACAATTAGCCATATTCCTCTTTGTATAGCATACATGCATCTCATAAATATTTACCACCAAGCCCATGACATTGATCTACTGATCAGTCATTTCTCTATAATGGCACAAGCTATTTCATGCTAGTTTATTTTTTAACTTTCTTTTTTCCACTTTAGATTACTCTCTCAATCTGTATTGTTTATGTAAAAACTATTTACTACCTATATTTATCAAAGTCATGTACTCTTGATTGTTATCAATTTCTTGTATTGTTTGTAATGTGTTTTTGTAATGGAGCTTTTCTCCCTGGGCCTCCGCTGAAAAAGGGCCATTGGCCCAGTCAGACATCCCCAATAAATAAATGTAAAATAAATAAATAAATGCAATTTCTGCAATGATTTGGAACATGTGAAACAGGCTTGCTTCTTCAAATAATTAATAATCTCTTATTCCCATTGATATTTCTGCATTTAATGAATATTCAGGTTTTATATTTTCCATAGAAACCACTGTTTTGTATTTTTCCCCAAATATACCATACAAAAACATTTGGTGTAGTACCTCTGCAACTCTTTCTCCACTCTTAGTTATCATCTCATCTACACAGCTCTACCATGTACTTAAACATATTTTTATACCAAATTTGATTTGTTTTATGGAACTGAAATATGCTGCAGTTAAGAAGTGCTTCATATTGGAATTCTCATTTAAATTCTACAATTCGTTGGCATATTTTTTATATATTAGCTTAGTTTTGACAGATGCTACAACATACATATTAATACTACATTTATAGTCACTTTGAAATAATCACTTATTCAAACAGCCCCTTCTTTATCTTTCTTCATTAGAAGGTATAGAACATTGTTATTTGTTTCAGACAGCACGCACCAGCATCTTCCATTTCTTCCAGTTCAGTTTGCATACTAGATATAAGAACATAAGACACTGTTCTAAATGTAACAATCTACAGGCTTTTGTGTCCATTACAGTGTGAATGATTTGATAATGTTGGTACCATTTATCATGTGTAATGACATTTGTTATATATCACACTTCTTCTGTCTACATATGAGGTTACCAGTCTTGCCTGCTAACATCAAAAGTGTTAACATATCCAAAATGCTCTGCCATTTTAAAATTGTATGTACATTCTGCCATTTGAATGGTAAGGGCTTCCTGCCTCACCTAGACTAGTGTTATAAGACTTGTTAATGCAGCGACACAAAATAACTGTAGCTTTTGCACCAAGACATATTCATATAATGTCTATTTGAAATGATTTCATAATATCTGATAGCTGTACATGTTATATAAATAATAACTGTAAATATGACTCCATTTTACTAGTACAAAGAGTGCATTTTGCGTCATAATACTGAAAGTTCACTTTTCTTAAGCAATTATAGTTTACTTGAAAATGCTTCCTCACAAATTTATATTTAGTATTATTTGAAATTTGTTTTGTTTTACTTGTATGCCATTTATAAAGTATGCCTTGCTTCAAAACGCAGTTTGCTTAAGGAGCTACACTTCACAGTGGAATTTCTTCACAAAGCTATTACAATAATATGCAAAATTCCTTTGTTCTGCTTCTACATCATTTATTAGTTTCAAAAGCATTCCCTCTGTTCACTTGTTTCAAAAGTAGATTATTATCTTGCCGTTTTTTTAATGCAGTTGATAAATTAGATTATCATTAACTTGACCATTCGTACTTTTAGAGAATTCACTTAATACTGTTACTTTTCCATAGCAGTTATTCCACACATGATTATTATATAGTGAATGATTATAATATTTGTTTGTTAATAAGTCCTTTTGCTATACAATGCTTCCTAGAATGGATAATGTCGCTGCACATTGACTGTTGTAAGATAGGAGCATTAGTAGTCCCTTTCATTGTAAACATTCACATAAGATGTATTTGAGTATAAGATTTTGCAGTACTTGACCACTGAAAAGCTTACTAAAAAAAAAATTCAGAAACAATGATACTTGAAAACAACACTATATGTTCACTAAAGTGAGTTGACTGTGCCTCTAATGACACTTTATAACCATTATTCCCCAAATGTTTTCTTGTTATGCACAATTACCTCTGCTTCTTTAAAAACTGATATTTTACCATTGTGGCCACATAGCCTACCAGCTTGGTCAACACAAGGATTTATTTTCACTTGCTGTCTTCAGAATATCATGCACTTTTTCTTACATAAATGGCACTTACTCACATAAGCTGGCCTTATCACCACATTTTGTACATTTGTCCCAATATATATATTTTGCCCAGAAAACAATGCATATATAGAAAACAGAGCTGCAGTCTGTTGCACTTTTTTTTGTTATAGTAGCTGCTATCCAGTTGATACATGAGCATGTATATGCCTGCACATTGGTACATGTGAGCATTAACAATACACAGGCACCAATGCCTATGGATTTTATTGATGGCACACACTACCTCGATAAGGGCAAGAAGAATTAGTGAACAATCAATTCAAACATAATTAAAGCTATCTGTAGCATTACATACCATCACACTTAGAGGAAGGAACATTAGTAAATAAGCTATTCAAACAATCAAAGTTATATGCACTGCAGGATTTATAGCACGACGGCCACTTTCAAGAAAGATAATAAAGAAGAAAATGAACACAGTAAAGTTATACGACTAGAGTAAAGCATTCCCTGCATTGCATCACAGTGATAGTAGGTAAATGGGATATAAGACGTGATGATTAGTTTAAAAAGCTACAGGTAATGGAAACATTACCCAGAATGTACTCAAAATAGTTTAATAGTGCAGATAAATTACTCCTTCTCATATGAAATCAATGTATGGGCAAAACATTGCATGCCAAGACAATAGAAATGATACCCATAGTTCTTATAGGATGAAAAAAGAGAAAGGAAGAAAAAGATAAAAGGCTGGAAAACCAGATGGAAAAAAATACTTAGATGTGTAAGGATGGTGTTCTCTGGTCATATTTTCTTACTCAGTGGAAAACACAGTAGAATACGTCAGAACTGCTAATATCATGTGTGTTCCATTTACTGAGTAATACCAGCTTGCCTTTCTGGAAGCGATCTTGTACAACAATGTCATGCTGTGTGATGTTATTGAGACATAAAGGCATTAAGCTGTAATGCAGTATAGATAATCAATTTGCACTTAGGAATGGTGTCATTGGACAGAAAACTTTAAGTACTACTTCTAGTTAGAGTGCAAGGATAAATTTAAATGCAGCTCTTAGCAATGAAACAAACTTTAACCCTTTTACTGCAGGCCATTTTCCAGAAGTCTGTGCCCTGATATATCTTTTTTTCTGTCCCTTCTCTCTTGAGGAGTTGTGTCTTTAAAAATAGTGCTAAGTATTCTCATGTAATCTATAGAGAAAGATATGCAGACACTCTACTATAAAGACTTCCTGTTCAAATTGCAAGGACTGCAGTTATGGCTCTTATAACAGTAAGACTAAATGTGTGATCAAGGAAATATCTTCTGAGTAGAAAACTGAAGTACCTCATCTTGTTCTATTTATTCTGAGGCACAGAGAACTCAGAGTTAGTACATGTAAGCAGTAGGGGTAAAGGGTGCACAGCCTTCCATGTCATGGGTATGTGGTGGTGAAGCCCCTGCAGTAATATTTTTTCATGGCATTAAAACTGCATCCAGGGCTTGCTATCTTTATTTACCATTTGCACGTTCTTGCAAGAATCATGTTTTGTTTCTACAACTCTGATAAGCAGTCAGCTACAGAAAGTCCTCATACATCTTCAAAGTCAATTGGACATTTGTACTGCGCAATTATATGTTTGTACAATTTCTTATGCTATAGTATTTACAAAGGTTTAAAGGTTTAAATTTAAGTATAAGTACTTAATTAGCTGCATCCATAGGTAACTGGTTCACTGCATACCACTGACACTGTATACTGTTGCATCAATTTATTCTATACTACTGAAAGGTGGACAGAGCCTAGAAAGAACTATATAGCTGTCAACATTTTTTTTTTGCTTAAATCATCATACTTGTATTACTATGCCATTATATATGTGTGTCCATGTATTACATCAGTTCTGTGTAATATCTAGCTTAATAAGCCTTATTTTGTGTATAACCACTGTTTCAATGTAAGGTTGATAGAGCTTTTCTTCCTGGGCATCCACTGAAAAGCAATAACTTCTGGTACCCATTTGGACAACTCCAGTAAACAAGTGGTAATAAATAAATAAATAAGTAAATAAACACAATGCATTTTTGCATGATGACTCTTATGACATCTAATTGCTTGTTTGGACAGGTTTATGTGAAGGTGTAGTGCAGTCTGATAGAAGGGGTTGGGTCAGATTTGGAGTGCCATGCTTTATCTCTGAGTCTATGATCGATAGGAAGGGTTTGAGTTCATAAATGAGCCAGGTGTTTTGCTTGAACTTGTACAGTTTTGACACTATGGGGAAGAATGGGTCTTGTAGATTACATACAAGTCTGGTGAAGAGTTGGACAGCCTTATTAGGGCTTAAGAAGGAGAATATAAGGACCCAGATGATAAAGGATAGATGTTTAGGAGTGTTGCATGAGTTGCTGTGTATTAGTTCATTAGAGTGTGACATTTTGAAGTTTTAGATGTTTTGGTGGTGTTTAATCATGCAAATAGTTATGATGGCATCACATTTTTTAATTGCTTTTGTTTTAGTTACTCTGGAATGTGATGAAAACATGTCAAATGCAGTAGATGAGCTGCTATGCTGATTTTTTTATGAGAAACATTTTAAATTAGAACATTTTTATTCCACAACATTTAAAAAGATTGAAAGCTGCACTTTTAAATAGGAATACATATTCCACCAGATTCAATAAAGCTTACACAGTTTGTTTACACTGTGCTTGGATTCAATAAGCGGCTCTACACAGTGTGTAGAGCCGCACACCGCCAAGCAAACAAGGTAAATGCCATGCCATGCAAATTATAGCATAATCAACTGAATTGTATGCTAATCAACCAATCCAAGATGGAGGAGCTATTCATTAAGCCATAAAACAACCATGTAGACTCAGTGCTGGTTCTCTGTAAATTCCAAAACCTATTTGAATGCAGCCATGAAAAGGAGTCTACAGAGAAACAATGTTAGGGGCTGCTGTTGTTTTAATTCATGTGTATGTGCAACAGGCTGAAGTCTATGCTGCTGCTGCTGCTAATAGACCAAGGCCAAGAAGGAGAAGTGTTTTTGGACCCCATTTAACTTGTCACAACCTACAAGAGGTGGAATTTGTAGAGCTCTAAGGGTGGATAGAGACTCACTACAGGAGCTCTGCAACCTCTGTCATTGTCAACTTAGAGCCAGGGCAAACCAAGAGGAATCCATTCCAGTGGAGACAAAGGTATGTGTAGCACGTAAAGTTCAGGGACATGCTGGGTGTGTCACAGGCATCAGCATCCAGGATCCTCCATCAATTCTTGAATACTATGCTCCAACATACTAGTGACCACACATATTTTCCCCATACTCATGAGCATATTGCCAGAAATATGCAGTTATACCCTGTAGCACACTACCCTGAAGTACTAGAAATTAAGGCACCACCTGGGGAACAGGGAAGGCTGTACATTAATAGAAAAGGCTTCCACACTGCTAACTGCTAAGTCATGTGTAATGCCAAGGGCATCATCTTGTACATGTATGCTGGCAACCCAGGATGTTACCACAACTCACATATCTGGCACACCTCCCAACTGTATCAGATGTTCACTAGTGGGGATATCCCACAAGGTCATTTTCTGGGGGATACAGGTTGTGTACTGGAACCATGGTCTAGATACATCTGGTGGAGCCCTGCAGTACAATCCATGGACATCTACTGAAATATTCACAGTATGTGCCATGTTACACAACATCATCCCTAGAAAACAGCTTCAGCAGGATCAACAAGGGGAAGGAACACACATCCCACTACCAATGCCAAGCTCACCACAGCCACACAAAAGTGAGGAGTCAGAGGGGGAAGCAGCAGCCGCTGTGTGTGTAGGCAGATATAGGCATGCTCAATATGCCCTTGCATTGATGACTAAAAGACCACACATAGCACACTCACTCACCACTTAAGGGCCTAAAAACTTCCTCCTTTGCACATGTATGTATGTATGTATGTGTATATATATATATATATATATATATATATATATATATATATATATATATATATATAGTAATATTGATAACAGGCAACCCTCACAACCTTTAACTACCAATGTATTGGCTGTGTACTACTTGCACCAGACAGAGTCAGCCCTGAACTAAAACTGTTGCAATTGCTGGATTTACAAGGTAAGTGTTGATCCTGGAGTGTATTGTATAATAACATGAACAACTGGCATATCCTTGCATGTTGTTACTTGGTAGTGTAAGCAAGTAAAAAAGTGGAAGAGTTGTACAGAAATGACCATAACATGTGAAAGCAGAGACTTATTTGACTTATATGTGTCCATTATTAAGTAATAGGCCTCAGACATCAAAGATTCACACAGTAATACCTCTCAAAAGTAGTGATGCTCATAGCATGTCCTCAGTTTAGCACCATACATTTGTACTGGAAAATCATTAAAGACAGAGGGTAGAAAGTAGTGATACACATTGCAGTTTCAGACTTTACAACTCTCACAATATCATTAACAATAAAGATGGAAAAATGTTGATGCTATCAACTATGTAACTTTCTAAGACCAGTATAGGTCAAAAGTACAATTACCAGTTCAACATCACCAATGCAGGTGTACTAAGCACTAAGTCAGCTATGCACCTTGAGCATCAGACACAAAGCGTATGTATCCCTGAATGCAAAAGATAGAAAACAAAGATATAACACAGTTATTATCACTTCCACAGAGTGTTCATAGCGGGGCAGGAAGCCTAGGCTGACATAAAAGGTCAGTGAGTGTGTGCGAGTAAGAAAAAGAAGCAGGCAGACATTTGGATAAAGCAACAAATGGCCAGTGAGACAAAATGAGTTTTAAGCTGCACAGCTGAACCATGTAACTGTGTGTGTGTGTGTGTGTGTGTGTGTGTGTGTGTGTGTGTGTGTGTGTGTGTGTGTGTGTGTGTGTGTGTGTGTGTGTGTGTGTGTGTGTGTGTGTGTGTGTGTGTGCGCATCTGTATGGGTCCTCCAGGTGAAATTAGTTTGTGAGTGTCTGCATGTACATAACCAAGCTATGTGTAAGCGCTATATCTTGGTATGTCAGACAGGTAGGAGCCATGCATGATAGAGGTGGCAGTTCATCATTGTAATCCCTGAACATGAGAACTTGCTCTGTCAGGAGTTGCAATGGCACACCCATGCCCATGGTTAGCTGCATTGCTACTACCTGAACATGACTGATGTCTGCTGGATGAGCTCCCCTGATGAGGGCACCCAGGACCATGTCCCCATGGCTTGACACATCTGGGGGTTTACAGCTCACCCACTGATGGAGTAGTGAAAGTACTCCCACTATGGGAGCGTGATCAGGCACAGCCACATTGTCTAACAGCAGATGATATGGCTGACCTATGGCCACAGTGATTCCATCCCCTCCCAGCAGATGCTCCATCACAGATACCGCTCATTCCAATGTGTCATTCATCAAATCCATTGAATCGTCAACACAGTGGGGAGTCATGTATGTTAGCCTGTGCCATATTTACAACCTTAAGAATTTCTCTGGAACACCTATGGGAATGTGCTGTGCCTCCACAATGGCTCTAAACATATGTTGAGTGGCACGGGAAGAGATACTTGGATCAGGTGGAGGATGGACAGTAGGCCTCTTCTGAGCACCCCTAACAACTCTCCTGCATGGCACCTTGCCCACCCTTTGGCTATGGCCCGAGTCAACAGACACAGAAGCTGTAGTAACCACACTTCCCTCATTGATTGCCTTGCCCTCCCACCTGTTCAATATCAGAAGGCTCAATGGAATGGGTAGGTGTAGGTCTGCTGGCTGTGTCCAATGGAATTTCAGGGGATGGCTGTATGTCAACCTCAGTGTCAGATTCAACCTCTGCGCCCACCAACTATGTCTCTGTTTGGCCACTATCATCATCAGAGTCTGCTGATACTCTGATATCAGGTGGTAGAAATACCACACTTCCACTGTCAGGATCACCTGTGATAATAAGCAACAAACACAAGAATTAATACCTGCACTACTATAGTCTGTATATGCTAACAAAATACCAGTAGTGCCACTATTAGACTGTACAGCAATATACACAACAGTCCTGACATCAACACCATACACTAAAATATTTCTTTGAATTGGTCATCAGTACTGAAAATGTTTGGCTTACCATGTGCAGATGATGGTATGCTCTGTATGCCAGATGGCTCTGGAACAAGATAAGCAGCAAAAGGTAAGGATAACATAATTACAATTAACAGTAACACAGGGATAATACTTTTGCCCCATTATATGTCCATTAACTATACTTTCAACAATAACTTGGATGAAAAGCCCAACCTAAGCCCATGTGTAATCAATCAGAATGTGTCGTTAACTGTAGAAATCTTCAACCCCCCAAAAGAAAAATTCTTGTGAAACAGAACTCAAGTATTGAATTTAAATATTTTTAATATACAACAGTATTTAACAATTGAGATACAAAAGCCTACCCGGAAGCTCATCCTGGAACATGCTTTCTGTCCCTGAAACAGTAGCACTAATGTTAAGAACATGCCATTCTGCACTTTTCTGCTATCAGCAGTAGCACCAATATTAAGGACATGCTGTTCTGTACATTCCTGAGAGCTATCTGGATCCCATACAGTGAACAGAAGCTCTTCATTTGCTATTAGAGGTGGCTCTATAGCAAGTTCCCTTGGTAAACATCCAGTTGTGGGCCACTGCACCTGCTCTCCTCTGTGCAGATGAGATTATGTCAGTGGCCCTATGGCGCAACTGGTCATATGTCCTGCTGTGGCCACCCACTGCATTAACTTCTACAAAGATCTGCTGCCACATTTGCATTCTGCCTATCTCCATGACCCTCTCAAGCAAGAACGTACCGTATCTCCTAAAAGATTCAACAATTACCTAATTCTCAGGGTCAGCGAAGGGTGGTTTTCAAGGATTGAGACCCCTGGGTGGCATAATCCTAGGCGTCCTAAAAAAACAACAGAAGGATAATACACATAAGTATCACATAACTACAAAATAACTGTACTCAGATAAAACAGAAAATGTACCATTTCAGTATTACCCACTGGAGAAACAAAAAACAGTTTAGAGATTTGAAATATAAACAGCAGGTTGGATGCAAAAAAGGGAGTAACAATAACAACACATCCTTGTTTGTGCCATAAGAGAAATGCAGCTTTGCTCCCCACTTCCAAAATGAAAAGACAAGTGGCACATTTTGCTAGCAAACCATCTTTGAAATGCTAAAAGTGCCATCAAATGAACTGTCTCTGAAACATGTCTACAGATTTAACACAGAAAATTCCATGTTAAGGTATTTTTCCCCTGACAAACATGCCCATGCCATCAGTACACTTCTAACTAATGCATACAGATAAAAGTATAAAAGCCTTTGCTAATCAAAATATATATGTAAAACTATTAAACAAAATTTTCTTAATTACATTTCAGCATATCCAGTATGCAGCTCACAAAATGTAAGCAAACCTTCTCAAGTTCAGTAATCCTCTGTGCAGATATATACCAATGTAATAGCCTCTTTTCTGTGTTGTCCGCATAAACAAGTCTCCTCACCCTCAGTTTTCCTAGCTACATGGTTGTCTTTTTATAGTCTAGATTCAGGGCTCCAAATTCCACAACACGACAGTAACGGAAAGGTGCACGGCCAAACGATCATATTAAAAAACACAAAAGCCAGCACAACATAGTCAGCATCCAATTCCTTTATCCCATGAAAAGGCCACAAACAGACCAATTTCAGCTAACAAGCCTTCTTCAGTGCATCATGCTAATCTATCCCAACCCACAGTTTGATGACAACATAGTAGATGAACATAATGTATTGAATATTTCTTCTTTTGTTTTAAATTCAGATGAGACAGATTTACTAAATAAAGGTCTTGGATTCATACCTAGATATTTGGTTGCTGAGGATGTGTTTGCACAGGATGTGATCAATTTTTGTAGGTTAATAAACCTCAAGTTATTTTTTCAGGATCAGTCAAATAAGGAAGTTCAGGAACCCTGTAGGTTTTGTTATAGAGCCTCTACTTTTTTACCACCTCCCAACAAGAATGTCATGGTGTTTCAACAGTTAATATTAAGAGATTTACACTTACTCTATGGATCACATTTAAAAATTTCCACCCACAACCTTTCTTCTTCACAACGACAGGCATTGGACAACCTTAGTAAAAATAAAAAGCAGTGGTTACCCCAGCTGACAAAGGGAGTGCAGTAGTAGTAAAGGACTGGAAAATGTATGAGACAGAGGCACATAGACAATTATTGGACCGAGGGACTTATCAGAGAATATTTTTAGACCCTACACCAGTGTTTAAGAAACAGATTGACCATTTTTTAGAACTGGCTAGGGAGGACGGTGTTATTAGTAAGGGTACTAATGGAGTGCCTTCTGTGTGGAGTCTGCATGTCCTCCCCGCGGTCGAGTGGCCTCCGAAAGACATGCGTGAATGGGCGTGCCTTCGCTGAAGGTTGGGCATCCGGCTGGCAACTCGGCACCATAAAAAATCTACTGCCAATCATTAGCAGACTGGAGTTCCGCTGTGACGACCCCTAACTGGGAAAAGCTGGAAAGACAAACAAACAACTAAGTTGCAGCTTATGGTTAAGGATCCCTTGAAACAATATTTTTATTTGTTGCCTAAGACCCACAACAGTATACAGAAACTGCCTGGTAGACCAATAGTTTCAGGCATGGGGTCTTTAACAGAGCTGTTATATGCCTTTCTTACACAATATTTGAAGCCATTATTAATCCATGTGAGATCCAGAATACAAGATACTACAGAGTTTCTAAATATAATTCAGGATACACAGATGGAATCAGGGTGGTATATATGTACTCTTGATGTAATGTCCCTATACACCAATATCTCCCATTGGGCGGGCTTGCAAGCACTGAATTATTGGCTAGGTAGAACATCTTTATATAGTCCAGGGTTTAACACATTATTAGTCTGTTTAATTAAAACAACCCGGTAAGCGGTTACAATAAGTATCTACACTAGTAGCTGGCTAAGCTAAAAGGGAAAGCAATAATATCTGACATCACCAATAAAGTGAAAAAAAAATGGTTTATAAATATGCGGATGCTGGTGAGATACTGGAAAAAACAAGAAATGAAACTATTCAACTGCAACAGTCTAAATGGATTTACTTAACTGTTATTCACACAGTTCAAGGTAAGCCATAAACAAAGTGAAGGCTTTTTTTTTTGCAAACTTGATAAATACAGCAATACTGACATCTGAAAAACAAGCACGAATATATAAAGCAGGACTCTGCACAACTGAGCTACAACTTTCAAGAGTTTTACAATGACCAGTGTGGTTTTAACAATTAGAAACCGAATTCTAAACTTGCAAGGTGTTCTTGTCTCATACCAAATGCTCCCCAGTGAAAATACTCGGGTTCAAAATGGATACCAATCCACTCCCTCCTTCCCTTTACTCTCAAGAAAACCTAAAATCTGCTCAAAGTTGTAGATTCCACATTAATCCATTTATTTTACTTGTACTTAAAAAAGCATGATAAACCACAACTTCTACTCATTACTATCTGGCTTTATATAATGTAAAACGGGAACTTGTCAGAACTGGATACAATATAATAATGTTATCTTTACCTACAAACTCTTCACAGACAGTATTTCATACATTTTAAACAAGTTATTCACCTGGTATTTACCTAACAGAGACTATAGACACAACCGTGTTTCCAAATAAAACAAAACATTTTGACTACTTTTGGTTATAAAGCACCAAATGTATGTCTGCCCTTTATAGTGCAATCTTCCTGTTAACATACTATATGCCACTACTTTTCACTGCTGCTAAAGTCTCGTTTAAAACAATGGTTTCACTTCTCATTTTTCTACAAGTACTAGAATATAGCATGCTATTTTATGAACCTCGTTTTTGTTCACTTCTAACAATACACCTCTGAACTCTGATTTGTGCCCACAAAAGTTCTGTTATTACTCTACTGTTACTATTCACCACACTAGTTCTGACCTTGTAATTACTTCCAAAGAATGTAAACAACATCTCAATCCAGTTCTGAGTATATTTTAAATTCAACACATATAATATGGCACATTTTTTTAACCTGCAAATCATATCACACTGTCCTCACATTTCAATCCAAGCTGAGGACTATGTGTAGCATTCATTGCTGTCAGCCTTCCTTCTCTCAGATACGAAGCAGCTCTTCCAATATGGAACAAGAAGGCATGTCAAGAACACAGCATGCTGAACGCTTCACTGCAACATAACAAATACAACATTGTAATTCTGTGTTACTTATTGTGGATTTTGTTGTCATAACACAGACTGTTTCAAGTACTACAGCACAAAATAACGTACAGCTGAGAGGTATAGGAGTACAAGAAGCACAGCCAAGCCTACAGAGTAGAAGCTGCATTGCTTTTGCCAGAAAAAAAACCCGCTGGGAACTTCAGGTATCTAAAAATGTATTAATATCCACAACACAGAATTCTCAAGCATAATAAGGTTGAATAAACACTACAAAAGATTTGATTTAACCACACATTAGTGAATAGTGTACGTAAGAAATGCTCACTGCTCACATGAGCCAGACACTGACACCAGAGCTTCTGAGGAAATAATTCCCTTTTGCCAATATTTCTATAAAAGCGTACTCGCAAAAATAAAAGTTGAAGAAAATGTGTATGTTATGGCTGTGATTTGGAAAGTGAGAAAACCGCGTATGCTTCATGTGGGGGCAATTGAAAATATCTAAATGCAGAAGATGCAAGGCATTGTGGGGCGCTATTATCTTCCAGTACACTTACCTATATTTTATAAACAGGACTAAGTTGCAGCTGAACTTTGCTTGTTTGAAGTTGAGGCTGTCCTTTCGGAAAGTGCCACACAGAAATCAATGCTCTGAGAAATAAATAGCAGGATCCAGGAATGGATGATCCTCATGCTGCTAACTGAGACTTAGGTTTAGGGCCAGGGGGCAGGAAAGGAGTGAGAAGGGAGGATTAGCATTAGAGAACAATCAGGGGATTTAGGTTTAAGGAATGGGTGATGTATTTAGGGTTACAGTCAGGATTTATGTAGTTCACTATGACCAGGTTAATTTAGTCTATTGAGGACACAAAGGTTTGAGCTGTGAACAAAAAAAACGCATGTTTTATTTCAGTGCACATTATTTTATTATGTCACAGTAGTTACTATCACTACTTACAGGGCTAGCTATTCCAGGCCTGGGAAGGAAAAAAAGATAAAAAAAGCTTACCAGAAGGAAAAAAAAAACCGGCAGTTCTTGGCCCAAGCTGAACGGGAACTTCTTGTAGTGTAGATCCGTGCATGCCCAAATAAAATAGAGAGATACAGCAGCAGGTAAAGTTTCCAAATATTATCAAAAAGAAAATAATACCTCTTGCTGGACCCTCTATTTATTTGGATAAAACAAAAGAAAATTAAGTTGGGGGTGGAGCTGTTACACAAGTGGTGGCTCGGATTTGCAAGAATCCGAATGGCTGCCACCACTTGTTTTGTCAAAAAGCTTTTACATGGAATTTGTAGTAAAACTTTAATGTGAACAATGTAAAAACACACTGAATCGTAACTATATAATGTAATTTACATGTTCAGTTACGATTTCAGTGTGTTTTACATTAGACTCAACTAAAAATGTGAACTACAGTTTCTCGTGCTTCAGGAAGGCACTCGGGGGTAACAGCTTGAAATTAGTATCTTCTCACGGCGCACTCAGTGTTAAGCACACAGGCACCATGAGAAGGTACTTGGGGTTAATGAGTTAGCAGAACATGTATTAAATAAAAATGTGTTCTATTTTCAGCAAGAGTGTTATCTACAATTGAGGGGAACAGTGATGGGAGCATCATTTGCTCCCATCTATGCAGATTTGTTTATGGGTGTTGTGGAGGAACAGCTTATTTATGATCCTATGCATAATCACTATTTAGAATCTATGGGCATTTGGTGCAAATATCTTGATGATTGTTGGTTGGTGTGGCATTCAGGGGTTGATTATCTAAATGAATTTGTGTTGTATCTCAATGACAGCAAATGGGGTTTACAGTTTACAGTAAGTTACAGTACTACACGGATAGTATTTCTGGATGTTGAGATATATAAATATATATATATATATATATATATATATATATATATATATATATATATATATATACACACACACAACAGGACGGGACCTTGTTGAGTCAGGTACATAGGAACCATCCTGGGGTTAATACTTTGTTGCATTCAGATAGCTTTCACCCTAAACATATCATTCAAAACATTCCTAAATCTCAATTTATGAGAGTATGACAAATATGCTCATCTGATGAAATGTTTTCAATACATAATGAACAGTTGATCAATAGATTTTTGAATAGGGGATACAATAGGAAACAGGTTATGGTGTTGAGCAATTATTTTCAAAAATTGGACAGAGATTCTTTGTTAAAATAGCAGAATAATAAGTCCACTTCAAATACTCAGTTAAGGTTGGTTACCAATTATGGTAGTAACATTTCAGTTTTGATCAATATTATTAATAAACATTGGGGTATTCTGACCTCAGAAGATTCTCTGAAAGATATACTCCCCCCTAGGTGTCTTTTTTCATATAGGAGGGGCAGAACTATTGGTGAATGGTTGAATCATTATAAGCGGCCGTCAGTTGATAGTATAGGGTCTTATCAAACTACTTTAAGTGGAGAATGGCTGTGCTGATGTCAGCCTTGTAATCACTGTAGTTTTTGCAAATATGTGAATAAGATCAAAGAATTTAGTTCCAAAAATACCTCTCAGGTTTTTGAT
Source organism: Protopterus annectens (assembly GCF_019279795.1). Classification (NCBI taxonomy): domain Eukaryota; kingdom Metazoa; phylum Chordata; order Ceratodontiformes; family Protopteridae; genus Protopterus; species Protopterus annectens. The sequence continues at coordinate 465,413,744 of NC_056746.1, forward strand.
ATACAGGTCCATGGAGACTGTATTTTAGCTTGGGTGATTTATTTGGTGAACTGTAATTGTCAGGCATTTTATGTAGGGCAAACTGCACAATCATTGAAGTTACATATTTCTGAACATTTAACTAATGTCAGGTGTGCTTGACTCTCCAATGCTCTCTATAAACATACCAAACAACATCCTTCAGCTCAATTTAGGTTTACTATTATTGATAGTATAATATCCAAGGATAGGGATGAATCAGGTTGGCATAACATTTTGAATAAAAAAGAGAAAACATGGATTACTTTGTTGGGTGCGCTTTTTTCACCAGAATTAAATGAACACCTGTGATTTGCTAATGGGAAATTACATTGACTGTTTAAACTGTGGGTTGGGTTAGATTAGCATGATGCACTGAAGAAGGCCTGTTAGCCGAAACCGGTCTATTTGTGGCCTTTTCATGGAATAAAGGAATTGGATGCTGACTATGTTGTGCTGGTTTTTGTGCTTTTTGAACTAGATTCAGGGCTGTCAGCAAGGTGAATATGCAAATGAGCTGTGAGCTCATTAGAATTGCTGAATCCGAAATGCTTGGCTCTGTGTAGGAAATGTAAACATAGTGAAGACACTCCCTCAGTGGTTGTTTTTAATGGATTGCAACTGTGAATGATTACTGGTAGGGATAAGTAAAGTACAACAGCAATGCAGACTGCTGTACATCCAGTGGATGTGTCAGGTTTGACTTAAAAAGTGTTAGATGTAATTTTGTCAAGGTTGGAAATGCAACTAAGCAGCACACATTTCACACTTTCGGTTTATTAACATCCAACACCCCCCCCTTCATTTGTTGGCAACTGCATATTATACAGTATTATGACATTTAATATCCTCAAACATTTTAAGGACAATGATATACAATGGCTTACACACTGCATGTCTCAGATTACTTGTTAGATAAGAGAATAATGACCAACAAATACAGAGTGGTAAGATAGAGCTGCATGTTTGCAAGCAATACTCATAACTGATTGTGTGATCACTTAGTGCACTACATCCAAAAATAATAAATGTATAAATAACACTTGTATTGTTTAATATTAATGTAGATGATGTTGTACTTTGTTGTATGCAGAATGATTTCAGTTCCTTGCTGCAAAGCTGTTTGTGTGGCAAACAGGGATAAGGCACCCTTACTGTGTTCTAAAGGTTTTTAGGGGTAAAAGTTCAAATCCAGAAATACTGTATGTAGAAATATCTCGTGTCTACTAACATTTTGTAATGTGTATTTCATAGATTGCTTGTCCTCAATTCAACTACCTTTCCTTTTTTTTTTGTCTTTTTTTGGGGGGGCAGTATTTGCGTAATATTCTGCTTAATGCAAATATGGGCAACGGAGAAAATGAATGTTAAGTTTAGCTGTATTTACCTTGTTTGCACGAAGCATGGCAGTATGCAAATTGGACTACAGACCCACCCAGGAAGCAGACAGAACACCTGCAGAACACCTGCAAACAGTGTGTCTGTATAAGGCAAAGGCCAAAAAGAATACATTGTTGCAGTTTTTGTTTTCCATTATGCAACTTTGTTTAACAGCATTGTGCAATGTTGTGCAGGGGCTAACAATGTTCCCAGCAACTGCAGTCATCAAACACCTGCAGATAGGACTCATACAGCCAATAATTGAAATCGTATACATTAAATTCATTCTGTTGGGCACTACACAAACCTGCTAAATGGCATTACATGGTAGTTAATACAGAGACCTTTAGAATGATTAGGAAATTAAAAACTGTTATGTAACTAGTCCTGTGGCAGCAGGTGTAAGTTTAGGGTTGGACTACAGATGGTCCTGGGTTCTAGTGCGAGGTCTGCAACCTATTTTTACTGTTGTGACAGTGCAGTTTATAACAATTAACTGAAAAATAGACAAGTGTTATTTCAACATTCTTGTGGCAAAAGGTGTAAGAGTAGGACTGCTATACATATGGTCCTGCATTCTAATACAGGATATTCCATGCACTTTTACTGTTGTTCCACTTCCCTTTATATTCACTCTCACTTATAACACTTTAGATAGTGGAGCTGATATCAATTATATGTATGAGGGATAAAATATCATTATATTGTTTTTAGATTTTTAGATGTATGACTGAGGGCATACTGTCTACTATATTTCTGTAAAGTATAATTGTGCAATCTGGATGTGCATGGGCTTTACAATTCATAAGACACATGCAAAGTTGGATCTATATCTAATAACCTTGTCAGATCACGCATATATGTGTAACAGTTCAAGCTGTCAACTGTAATTATGAATGATTCCAGACTATGTTTGAGCAGCACTTCTTCTTTCCCCAACTCCCAATGAATGTAAATTTATTTGGCAGGCTCATGTTTTTTGATTGGAGTGACTGAGGGAAGCAAGTGGTATGTATGCCATAGAACAGAAGAGTTATTGTAGCGTTACAAGTTAAAGATAGATTGTTTGGTCTTTTATAGAGTTGTATCAAATTGAGCATGCATTAGTCTGTAGCACAAACCAATTGTAGAAGTCTAATATTAGACTGTAGTCAGAGGTTGTAGGTTTAAACAGCACAATTCACAACTATACAATACTGTTATTTCTTCAATAATATTTCCATTAAATTAAAAACTCTATACCAGTGGCACAATTGCCCTGCTATAAACTGTAATCTGCATAATTAGAACATGCATATGTGCAATATATCCACATCTCAAGGATTACTTTCAGCAATCTGTAGTACAGTGTGTATCTGTTAGGACATATACTTAAATGTAATACTTCACATAAAAGAGTTATATAATTGTACTGCTACATTGTATGTCACACATCATGGCACTGATTCTCTTTTTTTCTCTGACCCCAACACTTATCTCTCTCTTTTTATTTTCTATTATATGCTGTCAAAATGTCTCCATGTCATCCATGTGTACCACATCACTAAATGCTACACAGCACAGTGAGGTAGGCCAGCCCCAGTGGAGCAGCCTGCCCCAGCTCCACCAGCTCCAGCAGCGATACCCACCACATCTGGGAGCCAACCTGGCAGCACTGCCTCTGCTGCCTCTACACTACCTGTGCCCTCAGGTAGTACTGCTCTCGAAGCTGGTGGAGTGGTACTTTCTGGGAGCAGTGGAGGAGGTGATTTCATCACTTGCCAGGAGATGCCAGGGTTGATGCGTGGGGTAGTGCACTGCAACATTGGTGCAAGCCTATGCCGGATGAAGAGGCTGTTCTCCCTCATGGTCCATAGGAGGAGAAGATGACAAGTAACCCAGCCACCAGTGGAGTAAGGGGACTGTGATGACAGTCCAGTGGGTGATGACTCGATTTTCACTATCTCCATGCTTGACGGGCCTGGTTTGTCCTCTCCCTTGCCCCAATCAGAGTGTCTTCCAATCTTTTGTGCCCTCACCATCCCTGTCTCTTGTCTTGTCTGTCTTGTTTGTTTGGATTTGCTTCCTCACCTGCCCAACTTAACTGACAGAGGCATACCTGTGTCCCTTACCCAGCAGTCCTCTCTTACTGAATTAACAAAAAAAAATGTCCATACATTACTCTACATTTCACATGTGTCTTCTTGACACACTTGATTCAGTCCAATTGGCTATACAACATAATTACGTTGTTGTCACCCCTCTCTGTAGAGGTGATAGTCCAAATTCAGGTAATATTCTGCACATATGATCAGTTTTTACTGTTGAAGAAATGAATAGCTGTGGTGCTTTCCTAACTCGCTCCTGCACATTCCTGTATTGTTTTCATTATGCTCTTCCCCTGCTTGCTCCCCATTTCACCACTTTCCTATCTACCCTCTTTTAACACCTATAATCTGGTCAAAAAATAGAATCACACACAGCAGACATAAGTAGCAGAAAAAGCAAGGGATTCCTTCACTTTTTGGCCTCTATGTTTGTGGGAGTTTAGCATTGCCTAACAATGCCAAGCAACGGTGAGTGGCAGTACAATGCTGCAGTTACTTCCTCACAATGCTGCTTAATCCTGTTGCACTATGCCAACCCACAGCAGCACATGTACTATGAAGAATTCATGTAATCGCATTATCACTGTTTAGTTAAACGTATTTAAAAGTATTGGATATACCTGGATTCAAACCCAGTATTATCTGGGTTCAAAAAGAAGTGTGTTAATCCATTTACACCTGTTTCCAGAGAGTCAGTTAAGCAGCAGATGTGTTTCAGACTTTAGCAATGTGGCTTGCATTTGCATACTGCTTAACTATGTGTAAACATGAAAGTATTAGAAATGTGTATCGTGCATACCCACATACTTTGCCAACAATTGCGCAAACCTGCTGCTCGCAGAGCTATAGAAAAATATTATTATGTATTACTGCTGTTTACTGTCCATTTCTTGTTTATGACATGAAATTACATGTAGAAACAAAAAACTGAAGGTCCTACCTAACAATATGTCACATAATTACAAAATGTGTTGCCTCTCCCCAGGCACTGCAACCCTTGTGTCTCAGTACTTTTTTCATGCATATATCACCTACACTACAGAAATTAATATCAAATGTTATGTGATATGCAGTGCACATGATTCTGTTAATATGCAGAAATAGAACTATTGACCCATAAGCCTAAAAAGCCTTATCTGCAAAGCTAGGGAAGGAATCAGCATGGGCCTTATCCACAGGGATGTAGGTAACCCTCACAACACTTAACCCAACCCATTTTGGTGTTGTGAAGTGAAGATCTTGCATATTAAACCTAGTGGACCTTGTTGATACTGACCCCAAAGACCTGGATGAGGGATAACAGGATGGGTCTATATTATATTTTCGAAAGTTTCAAACATTGAACACCACATGGTTGGCACCATATAAGCGATGTTTGAAATTTCGAAAATATAATAAAAAAAAAAACTAAAAACTATACTTACCTAAATGCTGTAGGCAGGAGGGCAAGCCCCCCTGCACTCCTGCTACTTAAATATTCCTATTCTGAGATCGCACTGCATTGAAGTAAAGGGAAAATATTCCCTATGGTGATTTCCATGTTACGAGTGTGATGTTTTGACATTTTGACCAATCGGGTTCACTCAATACGTGTTTGCCGTTTACAATTTTTGATCACGCGATAGGAACCCTAACAGGACATACTGTCTATGTTGAGTTAACCAAGGCCTTTGACACTATCCCCCATTTAGGTATCATAGACAAAATCTCCCCTCTAGGGATTAAGCCATACATTACTAGATGGATAGCCAACTGGCTTACCAATAGAACACACACTGTCAAAGTTGGGGGCTGCACCTCCACCACTAGACCACTTATCAGTGGAATATGGCAAGGATCTGTGCTGGGCCCTCCACTGTTTGGAACCTATTTCTATGAAGTCCAAGCAAATGTAGATGGCCTGTGACTTACCAAGTTTCCAGATGACTGTCAGCTGGGTGCAGTCATATAGAGTCCCCAACTATGTTAACATATTACAGAAGGAGCAGACACAGACAAACGACTAGTGCCAGACTCATGGACTGAACCTCAATGCAAAAAAATGCCTCATTGTTCCCTTTGGAAGTTAAGTACCCCTGCTAATTATGATATACATAGCAGCCCTCTAATCTCAAACACAGTGTTGCAAGACTTTAGAACACATGCTGATAGCATTCTATACTTCACTCACTATGTGTCCATAGTGGTGAGACACATATTTTACATTATGCATGTCATAAATAAGGCCATCACATCCAAGACCAGGGAGTTCATACCTTTGCTGTACTTTACACTTATCAGATCAATAATTGAGTACAATGCTCCCTTCTGTCTGTACCTCACAGGACACCTGCAGCAACTGGAGAAAACACACACATTTGTGACCAGGAGAACCCAGGGCCTCCAAAACATGACATATATGGAAATACTGAAAGACCTGTCACTGTTGTCAGTATCATGCAGGCTGCTGAGAGGTGACTTTCACCTGACCTACAGAGCAGTCTTAGACCATACCCTGCTGAAAATTCTGGACATCTGAAAATCAAAATGAGATAAGAATAAGTTGTTCCAGGGTTCTCAACCTGGCCTGTGATATAAAGAGAATATGCTTTGGAGACAGATATATTTCCAAGCAATTGCCACTCCTCTGTAATAGGCTCCCACTGCATATGAATCAGTGCTGTTCAAATACCCTATTCAATCCCAGCCTTGACAACCAGATGGGTGATTGTAAATTCACTCCTCTGATGGCAACTATGTCTCTCATGGACAGGGCCAGTCGGTGCTGATCCCAGAATCACTCTGCTAACAATGACCATCTAACTATACTCAATAAGGGTACTTGTTTTTTTACACAGCTAGGCTTGTAAATGCCCTAGGGCCATTAGGCTAGCAACCTCCTATGAACCTATGAAGCTATGAACCTATGCAGGCCTCCCAACATATTCAGTCCTACATGCTCTGCTGATGTCATCCACTATAAGTTGACTTGCAGTCTTGTAAAAATCATACTTGTGCTGTGGCACTTGCATAAAGTACTGAGTTCTGTAGTTTGTGTACCTAGATAGGTAGGGGATCTGTTCTCAATGCAGTCAACTGTTGTGTGTGTGCACTTGCTTGACATTGCAGAGAACCTTTTACACCAGAATGTGGGACACTGTTATTGCATATTTTTCTCACCAGACACAGCTGATGTCATCAGCTATATCTGATTTGTGGATGTGCACTATTCCTACTAGGGCAGGGTCAGAGACTGGCCTGGAGTCCAGGTAGACGTCAACTCATCCTATATGATACAGATTACAGTGACGTGGATTTCAGTCTATATACATACATCATGGCATGGTTTGTATGCACTGTGTTTTCTTAGTGAGTAACCTGTGTGGTCTCTCCAGCTGCATGCATCTGGTGAGGTACATGTAAAAGAGAGTATTATACTCTACATTTGTATTCTGATGAGGTTCAAGTATAATTCTGTAATATACTCCTGAGATCTGAATACGATGGCATGACTTATGATGTGCACAACATAATCTTTCAATACCAGTGTGGACACTTGACTTGGTGGTTAAAATTCAGAGTGCTATATATGTGTGTTCCCAGTACTTGGATCACTGGGTTTCAGCATAGCCGGACTATTGTCAGTGCTGTAATTATCAGGGAATTCCTTTGCAGAAGGCCAAAATAAAGGCACATTTTTGCATTTATTTGTAGACCATGTAGCTTTGTCACCAATTATTTGTCTGTGTTAGCCCCTCCTGTAGTATGTTATCATCATAGGTGCACTCAATGATACCCAGTATGCAAGAATCAGCCAACACAGTAAGCCAAAGGTTATATACTTTAGCCTGAACTGTCAAGAAATAGGTTCAAACAATAAAGAGCAAAGCACAAATCACTGGGGTACACCAGTGGTGACAGCACCACTGGTACAGGTTGATTCACTAACTTTGACAGTATGTGTTCTGTCAGTGAGCCAGTTGGTTACCCATCTAGTTACATGAGATTTAATCCCTAGCTGGGAGAGTTTCTCAATGACCCCTGCATGGGAGATTGTATTCAAACCCTAGGCCAGTTGAGAATAGGTGGTATGCACTGTCTTACCTTCATTCAGGCCTATCACACAGAATCAATGGGTTGTGACAACATCACTGATAACCTATCATGTGACGCATCACATACTCCTTCTTGACATGGTTGAATACACACTTCAACACACCCTCCACACAGACTATGTTGCCATAGAAGGGTATTTTTCACAGGCATCCATGTGAGCTGGGATGACAGCACCCAATGCATGCACAGATAGAGACATTCTCAACTGTGAGGTAGACCAACATGTCATCACGGACCTTTTCTAAATGGATACTAATGATATTCCAGCTGTGTGCAACAGACCTGTGTGAGTTGTTAATGCAACATCATGTCTGTGACATCTGATGGATGTCCTCAAAGAGGTCACAGAGGGTATGCATGATGAGAACATTATCAGCCTTTTGAGCTTGATGAGCACAAGGCATTTGACATGAATCTATACTGAGGTATTCACTCAACACTGTTAGATGTGGCCATATGCACCTATACCACCAAGTGATTAGACGAGTGTATCACATATGTGTCATCTAAATAGGTTCATAGGTAGGTACTATGCTATCTGCCTGAAGGCATTTATAAGCCTAGCCAGAGTGTGTCAGTTTTCGCCACCCCATTAATTAATTAACTGAGCCTCTGTCAAGAAGAGCCAATGAAGTAATCCCAGGGGTGTATTTTCTGTTACCTATCCACTTGTCAAGGTTTCTCTTGAAGAGTGTTAGTGAGGTGCTCTGCCTAATGTAGTTAGGAATTTTATTCCAAAGCATGAGGAGTCTCTGTTACATGAATCTATCCCTCCAGCATGTTCTATTTATTGTTGTGGAGAGGTTTAGCTCACTAGAGTGAGTGGCTCACAGTGACTTGGATTTCTTTAGATGGAGCATGTCCATCAATTCTGAGTTGGACATGGCTTTGTAAGTCAGGCAGAGATCACCTCTGAGTAAGCGATATGCGACTGAGTACAGCTGGAGTTTTTCCAGTCGGGCTGCATAGGACATATGTTTGAGGCCAGTAATCCTCTTGGTGAGGTACCTTTGTGGTCATTCCAGCTGTTGGAAGTGTCTTGTGATTTACTTCCCAAATGGAGCATTGTACTCTATGATGGGTCTGATGAGTGACAAGTAGAGGGGCACTATAACCTCTTTATTTCTAGATGTGAACCCTCTAGTAATTAGATGGGCTACATAGAAGGATTTTCTAACTACTTTGGCAATATGATTGTCAAAGGAGAGATTACTATCTACCTGGGTCCCCAGATCTCTTATTACCTCTTCTGTATTAAGGGGGCTGCCACCTATGTGGTAATTCATGGGTGTTTTGTTTTTCCCAAATGGGATGACTATGCATTTTTTGGCATTTAGCTTGAGACCATGACTTTGACACCAGGTGTCCATCTCAGTAAGGCCCTTTTGGAGAATGTCTGTGTCAGCCGGAGAGTCAGTTATGGCTCCCAGTTTGCAGTCATCAGCTAACTTGGTTAGCCATAGTCCTCCTGTGTTTGTCTGTACTTCTGAGAAGTATATGCTGAACAGTAGGGGTCCCAGGACCAAGCCTTGTGGGACACCATTTGTGGCTGCTTTAGAGTTGGACCTGGAGCCCTCTATTCTTACCGTGTGAGTTCTGTCTATAAACCAGTTGGCAACCCATCTCGTGACGTAGGGGTTTATGTTCAGGCTGGTGAGTTTTTCTATAATTCCATGGTGGGGAATGGTGTCAAAAGCCTTGCGAAGTCAAGGTAGGCTGTGTGACTACCTTCCCCTCATCTATAGCCTTGGTGACTGTCTCTGACTACAAGCAATCAGAAAAAGCTTTTAAACAAATTACCCAATTAACCAGTAAAAAAATCTCAAAACTGAGCCCTGTTCCTGTAGTCTTCAATCAGACAAATTCTAACTGTGCACTCCTGCCACTGGGGTGCAGGGGAACATTCTCCAAAAAAGAAGGCCTGGATTAGTGCTCAAGTTATACAAACAAAGCTAGACTCAGCAGGCGTGAATCTAGTTGATACGACAGCAAACAAGGCACACCAATTCAGTAAGAAACAGTTCAAATATGTAGGAGCTATAAGCCTCTAGCCAGAAATTCCCAGCTCAGAAGGGCAGAGTATAGCCTCTCCTCCCACAAGAGTGCAGACCACAAACCTTCTTAATGTAAAATGACTGGCCTGAAGCCATATGTTGACATGTGTGACATGATTTATATCTCAGGTCCAGTGCTCAGGTCTGTACATCAGGGCTGTCTGATAGGCTCTTTCTTGTCCATTATTTAAGTGATGAACATCACAGATGACATACACATCCTGTGTCCAAATAGTTGCCTGTAGGACTACAGATTGTGGGCAATCATTGAATTCAAATGTGATATTAGTAATACAGACAGTACCAACACACACCAAACATTGCTGCCACAGCCATGACAATACCTGCATTGACAAGAAAACATGGGGGGTGGGGGTTTGTTACATCAGGAAAACAAACACACAACCCAAATATAATGTAGACATCACACCCCATAATCAGACCAATAGGTATGTGACCTGTTTCCTGAAGTAGATGGTAATTTGAATGCCCACCAGCATGTGGTCACAGTGCTGACTACTCCCTTGTATGTAACACAAGTAATGTGTATGTGAAAGACATCCACAGCAGAGGCCATAATACCTTCATAGTTCACAACCTTTATCACACCAGTACCTGATACAATGCACCCATCTTCATGTACCTCCCTACACATCTTCTAGTGATGTGCAACAGAAATGTACCACATTTGTCACAGTGAGTTACCACACATCTTATTGGTCATACCTAGATATTCCTTTTGTGGCATAAACATTACTGCTTGATGGTGTGGAACCCCGATCAAGTTGTTACACCAGATGCATGTGTGCTACCTGTTCTGGTGATGCACACAATACGTACATAGGTGTTTGACAACATTAATGGCATTGGTAATATTTGTGACAGTATGGATTGTGCTCTCTTTCTCTCTCTCTCTCTCTCTATATATATATATATATATATATATATATATATATATATATATATATATATATATATATCTGGCATGCATACCAGTCAGCTAGCCTGTATTGATCATTATGTCTCATACAGGTATAGTAGTGTCCATCCTAACACCTCTAGCAGATGTTATGGTACTCAAACAGTGTATGATTACCTTGAGTATGGATGTATCATAATAGTTGTAGAAGTGTGTTTGTGCAGAATCATCTCAGATCACTCTAAATCAGGTATGTTACGTCAGCGGCATGGGATTATTAGTGGTATTATTCTGACATTGTCCATGATTGTGTTTGCTTATTTTAATGTTGTCCATGAGCCTTTACCTGTGTCCCACTTGCTGGACACCTCTGCTGAGATTACACTCATATTCAGACAAATCAGTTTGCACACCTTCACAATATGTACCCTACCCCAATTGTATGTCCTCTGCGTTATTCTTGTAAGGATGCTTATATCACACAAACATTATCCCCTTGGTTATGTCACCTTGTGTGGCAGTCACTTAATACACAGTTTCACTCTGCAATCCCTAGTGTACCAGACTGATATATGATTAGTGTTGCTGCTACAACCATCTTCCATTGACATGCCCTCATCTGCTGTACATTAGGTTGTTTCACCTGTCCTCTTTCCCTGTGTTCATCCTTGCAACTCATCTGTGCGTCCCTATTCAGTACACATGCCCTGAGTGTTTATTTTACATGGCAGTCCATGTACCCTTAGAGATCATTTACACAACTTCAGTACAGAATGCCAGGAATGGGATTTCACAATACTCTGCACTGTAGATGCACTGTCCTGTACTGTATTTGGACCAGATACTTAACAATCATACCTCTCAACTGTACAGATTAACACAGAATGTACAGATTTTTGCCTTTATATCTTTTGGTGTGTTCCTTATCAAATTTGTGGTTTTATGCCATATCACTGGGATGATTTCAGGACTGATTTGACTCAATAATTACATACATTTCAGGACTGATTTGACTCAATAATTACATACATTTGAATTTCAGACTTCAAATACTTCAGAACATGTATCTTAACACAAACCCCTGGTTATTGTAGCACATTTCTAATGCGCAAATATGTCAAATATGTCCCTATTTTTGGGTCATTGTTGCCTCCATTATATTTACTTGGCCTTTGTCCAGGTGTCTTGCACTAAGAGATTGAGAGCTATCTGTTAAGCCCTGGTGATCATTGTGGCATTCCGCACAAAACCGCGGACCTTCAATAATCTGATTTAAAAAGGATTGCTATCTGTGTTAGCTTACATGGTTTCCTGATACATCTTTACAACAATAAACTTAGAACCAAACCAGCAAATAGAACAAGCAGGCACGCTGTAGAAATACACCACTTTAATAAGTCCAAAAACCACAAGTTCAACAATATTCCACAAGTTAAGCGCTTTCTTCCCCAACTTCAGTGTACTTCATCAGAACAAATAAATGTAACATCCCAGCCATTTTTATATGTAATTACTCATGTTTAATTATTCAATTTTGATGAAATTTTATAGTAAACTTTAAAACATAAAAAGCTAAAACATGATGTAAACTCAACCTATACATGCTCAAAATGTATTGTATATATATAAATTAAAATCAAAATGTCTATCCTAAAATGATTTTTTTTACTTTAAAATACTAGCTATGCTAGTCATTTCATTTATTCTTGGATACTCCACAGCATTCAGACGCAGCTGCCATTTCAGCTCACTAATGTCCAAATGTATATCTAGGCATTTTCCCTGTATGTCTTTTTTAAGCTGTTGTATTACCAGGAACTTAAATGCGGGCTCTGTATTGTCCTGCAAATGTCTACTTAGGGCACTAGTTAACCTATTATATTTTATGTCACCAAATGCTCTCCAATTCTGTTCTTGAATTTTCTACAAGTTTTACCTATGTAGAATATGGGACAATGTTGGCATTTGGCCGTGTATACAACATTAACATTACTACAATTAAAATATCCATTAATAAAAATATTCCTGTTGTTCAACCTGAAAAATTCTCCAGTCTCCATAATATAGGGGCAATAAATTAAATTGTTGCAGTTAAAATTACCTAGCTTTCTGTTGCAACATTCAGGTGCCAAATTTGTTTCCAAAATGTCCTCAAATGACCTGTCCTTCCTGTATACCAGTCTGGGAATTTTACCCACTTTAAGTGCAACATTCGATTCAAATTGCAAAATATCCCATTTGTTCTTGATAATATTAAATATGATGTCTGCATCTTGGTTAAAAGTGATGATTAAACTAGTTTGAATATCATTATATTTACGTAAAATTTCCCTATCTGGTGATATCCTAGTTTTATGTCCTAAAATAGGCTTGTAAATCCCATTATCACGCTTGTTTTTTACTTACATACTGATTTCATTCAACAGACTACTAGAATAACCCCTTTGATCAAATAACTGGATTATAAACTCTATTTCTCTTAAAAAAACTCCTTGCTGGCTAACCATCCTGGCAACCTGCACCAACTGTTCCTTAACTACAGATTTCTTCTGATGGTGCAGGTGCCAGCTATCATAATCCAAATATGAGTTGGAAAATGTTGGTTTTCTGTAAATATTAGTGATAAAACTCTTACCATCTTGATCAATTTTTAAATCCAGATAGAAACTGTTTTTTCGGTTGCCTATTACGAGAGCGAAAGTCTGTTTAAGTGAATCCATAAATGTTGACACGTACTGTGTGAATCAGCATTACAGCGAATGTCCAAAACCACAAATTTGGAAATGTTGAATTACCATGGTTGGCCCGTCTGTGGTATAGCTCCATAAGGTAAGTGTGCGATAGTTATGGACCTTAGAGTTAGGGTGCGGGTTAAGGTAAGTGCATAGATAGTTAATGTATGTAAGATTTAGTGTAGAGTTAGGAGTAGGATTTTGGTAAATGTATGTATGTGGATTATTTATTTTGTTTATTTATATTTTCATAGGGGAAGTGTGTGGTAGTTACGGACCTTAGGATTAGGGAGGGGTTAAGGATAGTGCATAGATAGTTGTGTATGTGGGCTTTAGTGTAGGGTTAGAAGTAGGGTTTTGGTGCTTTACTTTAGGGTTAGAAGTAGGGTTTGGTTAGTGTATGTATGTGGTTTATTTATTTTGTTTGGGTAGGTAGTATGTAGCAGGTGGTGGGGTTGGCCGACTATGATAGTTCGAGATTTAAAATTTTGCAGTTTAGTGCATTCAGTATTCTCGCTTTTCGCGCAATTCGTGTCAGTGCTTTGGTATTCACTCAAAAGGAGTTTCGCTCTGGTAATATAGACCCTGTTTTTTCTGTGGTAATCGTAAGTAAACTTCAACAAATCAACAGTATCATTAATGTAAACCAAGAACTCATTTAATTCAATCTCAGAACCCTTCCAAATCAGAAACAGGTGGTCCAAAAACCTAGTGTAATGTATTATCTTGGAGACAAAAAGACTTTGCATAACATATTTTTGCTCCCAAAATGACATAATTAAGTTTGCAAATATGGGGACACACACTGCCCCCATTGCTACCCCCTTGACTTGTTCATAAAATTGCCCCTCAAAATACACATAATTACTTTTAAGCACTACCTCCATCAAAGTGACATATTTATTAATTTGATCCTGGTCAAATTTTTGGGTTCTAAATAATTGTTGTTCTAACCATTTTAATCCCTCATCATGGGGAATTACTGAAAATAAATTGCAAACATCCACTGTGACCATGATTAGATCACTGCTGATGTCCACCCCATTTATTTTATCCAAGAACTGCCAGGAATCTTTACTAACATAGGTAACAACTTCCAAAGCCTTTTGCATATTAAAATCTAAATATTTGCTTATGAAGCAAGTCTTTGATCTTTTTCCATCCACAATGGGCCTAAATTTAAGGTCTTTCAACCCTTTGTGAATCTTCGGTATTCCAAATATATTAGACACCATTAGATGTTCATTTTGCATAAAAAAATATTCTTTTTCATCTATTTGACCTTGGTACAGCATGTTTTCTAATAACATGTCTATCTTTTTATTTGTCACATTAATTTCATTCAAAGAACTTTCAATGTAAGTTCCATCCATAAGCAATACAGTCATTCTGTTCAGATAGTCCCCTTTGTCCATGACAGCTATACCATTACCTTTGCCCAGTTTCATAAACTGGATGTTTCTATTAGTTATTAACTCATTCAATAACTTCTCCTCCTCCATAGCCATATTTTTTATTGTTGTTTTCTCTATGCCTCTGTTGTAATTGAAGTGTTGTCTAATATCTTTCTCACATATTTTTTTTCAAACAGACCTATCAAGTTGTTGAAAGGGGGATTAAATATGCTAGGTTTGTGCAACGTACCACTTGAATCCTGCTGTGTACCTGCAACACTATTAAACCAGACTTTCGGGCTTAATTTTCTAGTGAAACATTTCATATCTATCAGTGTGTTAACAACATTCCCTCTCCTGCAAGGAACAAAAGTAAAACCTTTTGCTAATAAATTGGCATGGGCCACATTCAATACAGTATTAGAATAATTGTAAATTTTAAAAACTCCCTTATTGTTGTAAATAATAACTGGTTCCAATCCACTAAACAGCACATTAAAATGTCTAAATCACAAGTGTAACCTCACAATCATCTTGTGCCATTATAAATTGACATTCGTTAATCACATTTCCATCTGACAAACCTCTTATGTTGCTGTTGCCTTCATCATTTGATTCCCTTAAGCTTGTACACTCGCAACATTCCTGATTTGTATTAGGAATGACATCACTCTTCCCCTCACTTTTGGTCACAGTTCCAGCATAAACCTCATCAAATGATGTTAAAATTTCACAGCCATGGTCAATAATTACATTGCTGTTGAGCGGGCAACTTACTAATGGCAAAATATCCAAAGCTATGTCCATTAACACATCCGCTAGGGATTCCGATTTCTTGTCGTTTTCGGTCTTGTCCTCTGCCCCGCAAAGTTCCGATGGATATTCCTGGAAAAAGGCTGCTGCTGGTTCTTTCCTCATAGTCTTTCAGAACACCGTACAGTTTCATCCATGTTGGTCGGAGACTGGAGATGCTGACGCTGTTCCTGCTGATGTGTCTTCGGGTCTAGCATCATTTCCTGCCCATTTCTCCTCAGCTGATTCGCTTGCTGCCCTTGATGAACTTGATGGCCGTGGGGAAGTGGATAAACTGTATCTAACACATAATCATTGAGAGCTCTTTTAATTTTATTCACTTTTCTGGAAAAAAATGGTGGAACATACATTTTCCACAGTGTGAAAAACATTACTGTGTGAAGTTTGAAAATGGGCAAAAGCTGAATCGCACAATATAATACTGTTTTACTCATCTAGTTTTTTAACAAGAATGTCCAATTTCCATTGATTGTACTTGTCATAAGTCTCATCAGGTCTATACCCAAACGAAGAAACAATCCATGTAGTTCCTTAAGCATTTCATTTCCCTCATTTGCACCATTAGGGTATCTCCACAGTCTTAAACCCTGGGGCACCTGCCCCAACTCTATATTTCTGTCAAGATACGCATTTTCCATCTGTAATTTTTTGTATGCCAAAAGATCTTTCTCAAACATTTTTAGTTTGTCCTGAATGGTTCTGTTTTGTTCTAAGTCTGAATTTGACAAAGCACTTCCTTCATTAAACTGAAACGTATTTGCCTTCCATAAGCTGATGTCATTACCATTCATATCATTACTTGTTGGGTTAATTTGCTCTCTAATGATATTCCCATTCTGAACCGAATGTTCAGGGCTAGAATTAAGTAGAACATTTTGTGTTGGCTGGGTTAAAGGGTAGCCTAGGCTACCAAAAATGTTGTTAGAAACATTTTGTTTGTCCATTAAAGTCTTAATTTGCATGGTGTAAACAGCCAATTGCTGGTTTATTTGCTGCAACAGCTCTAAAATATCTCCATTTAGTGCCGACTCTCCCATGCTGATCAAGAAACACCAAATACGTCTTTACAACAAAAAACTATGAACCAAACCAGCAAATGGAACAAGCAAAATGGTTGGGATGTTACATTCATTTGTTCTGATGAAGTCTCTTGAAGTTGGGGAAGAAAGCGCTTAACTTGTGGAATATTGTTGAACGTGTGGCTTTTGGACTTATTAAAGTGGTATATTTCTACATTTTGCCTGCTTGTTCCATTTGTTGGTTTGGTTCTCACGTGGTTTCCCGGCCAGCAACACTGTTACCAACCATGAATCCTCACTTATTTATGTTTAAATCCAATGCACAGCATGAATATGCAATGAGTGCTGCTGCTCACCGAACATCACTGCAGACACATGTAAACTCCATGTAGGTTTTGTGCGAAGCCTACATGGAGTTTATTGATTCCCAGGGATTGTTTTAGTTTGTACCCTTATAGCAATATAGTACTCTTATGTTTTACAGTTTTTATTTCAGTTATCCTAAAAATTATAATTACCTTTTTTCTAAACTAAATGATTTAGAAATATTGCAACTTATTGCCAGTTTATCATGACATTAATTTTACTATACCTACAAACATCCATATACATTTAATATTTCTTTGCTCTCCTCCTAGTTTTCAGAATATGCTCAATAACTTCTCTACATGCACCCCACTATTTCATTTATTTTTACTCATGTGGAAGAGGACAGACAACCTTGAATATGGTCATAGCCCTTCACCTATTCAAACCCCACCCATAGATCTTTATCGGCCCATTTGTCCCTTGGGAGGCAAGAGACAGTAGGCAGTAGGCAGTGGGTTAGGTTGCTGATCTCATGGGCTTCCCTACCTATGGTCACTGTGAGTGGCTTGCAGGCTCTACAAATACTGTTACTCAGCGATAGGCATGCAGTCACCTTCTCTGATGAAGCAGTGCACCAGCTATGCAGTACTGGTCTACTAGACATTTTCAGAGGGTGATCGTCCACTCACCCACCCACCCACAAGTAGGCATTGCCAATGCAGTGAGGTGGACCACTGTTGCTGTCCTTAGGATGGGTGATCTGGCATCTGCTTCTCACTTTCATCCTCCAGCAACCATGATGGTAATTAAACACAACTTGGCTTTGTCAAGAAATTTTCTTAAAAAATGTGGGAAACAAAGCCCTCATCTCTAATCAAAAGAGATCTCCTGCACACCCATGTGTATATAATAACATCTGAGATCACTGCATCTCAAGAAAAATGCAGTGGGTTATGACATGTTATTATATCACTTGTGATAGACTGCATCTCAAGAAAAATGCAGTGGATTATGACACGTTATTATATCACTTGAGATATGTTAACTTCTGATGATACTTACACAACTACTGCAACCTCATGTCATTGCATTACAGCAATCTATGTTACTTCTCTTCCCTTCTCTTCCTTATATGTGAAGGAAAAAGTTGTTATAAAGTCATGCATATTTTATTATTATGGGCGGCACAGTGGTGCAGCGGTTAACGTTGTCGCCTCACAGCAAGAGGTTCTCCGGTTCGATTCTCGGCTGGGGTGCCTTCTGTGTGGAGTTTGCATGTTCTCCCTGTGTTCGTGTGGGTTTCCTCCGGGTACTCCGGTTTCCTCCCACATTCCAAAGACATGCATCTGGAGCGTTTCTCCCCGAGCCTCTGCTGAAAACAGGCTCTGTGGAACCTAGTCGGACATTCCCGGTCAACAAATGTTAAATAAATAAAATAAAATAAATTAGTATTCTCAAGTTTAACATTAGCAGAATATTATAAGAACATCATACCTGCTCTTCTCCAGCCATACTTACTCAACCCCAGGCTCATACTGGCCCTGCCAACCTGCACAATCTCTCACTAAAATAAATGAGGAAACTTACAGAATGGGATTTGTTTCATCCATTATGGAACTAAGCATCTGTATTAAATAAAGGATAATTATAAATGGTTTAAACATGAGGACAAAGTCAGAGATAAATGTGCATGTCTAATGTTATGAGATAATAGGAAAGTAACTGAGGCATATAGCTTTGCAACATTTCCCCTACATATTGGCTTCTAATTTTTGACTGCATTAAATGTTCACATAAAAGATGTTCACACTACTAAACCTTTCTGTAAAATAAGGTACTACAGTGATAGTAAATGACGCTGTTTGGCCTTGCCACAAATATTATATTATAATTAAGAAATTATTATTATTTTACTAATATAAATAATATTTCATGCTGTAATGTCCCCTGTCTTAAACATGAAGTTGCACATGAAATGTATGGAGGTATTCAAAAAATGTATCTAGATTTGTATATGAATGCAACATTTGAAAATACATTTTAATTTTTATGGTGCCTCTAAGATAAAATATTGAATTCAAGGCATATAAATACTTGGGCATATGCTATGAAACGCATCTCTGTAAATGTGTCCCAAATAATGTGGTGACGGAGCAAGTGTAACAGTACTGTAGTCACAGACACTGGTGAAAAGAAATGTAAGTAAAACTAAACTATGTGCAGAACCCACTGCAAATGAATACATGCCAAAGTCAGCTAGTAAATCAAAATATATAAACAAGGTGAGTATAATACATTAAATATCACATAAAGAATATAGTAGACTTCTATTAATGTAATCCATACAGCTTAAAAATAATATCCAAACTTCTCCCATCTCTGTATCTATCCACCAGAATATTTGCAAATGTGGATGAATCTTTTGACATTCAGTTTGAATAACAAATAAAAAATACACTTTAAATTAGTTAAAATCAGTGATGACTCAGTGTTGTTCTATACTCCTAGCAAAAAATAGACAAGTTTATACTCACTCTGTCATAAAGGTCTTACAGATACAAGAGAGCGCTACTGTCTGCTGAACCCTGCACCACAAGCAGAAGGCAGACTGCTCTTTTAAAGAAGTGCTCCAAGTTCATATCATGTGCAAAATGTAAGAATGTGCAGACATTTGTTTTCTGTATAGAAGGATGGCAGAGAGTAGCTATTCACTGCAACATGCATGGGACACTTGTAGGGAGCAAAAAAATGCAATTTCCTTTCATTTCTTTTCATTTTAATGTCATCATCATCATCATCATCATCATCATCAACATCAACATCAACAAGCACCTTTTTCCAATTTTTGCAAGGATTCAGGGTGTTACATCAACAAAAGTCGATGTGATCAAATCACCTAGAGCCAGAGTAAGGGGGATCTCACAGAATAAGAAGAGGCACAACTGCAGAGTACTAATGAGAAAATAAGGGAGGCTATGGATAACTTGGCACAAGTTTAGAAAGACTGCTACTAAGCAACTGTTTTTGATAATAACTACTGATGACAAAAACTTTTAGCACAATGACTTAGGCAACATGAAGTACAAAGGGTTGTTGCCAAACCTAGGTAGCCTATAACAAGAACAATAACCAGAGATCCTGTAGATGTATTAGAAATATTTCAGAAATGGTATGACAATTTGCATAAAGCAGAGCAATGTGTAAATCAAGAAAAATATAACTGGAAATATTTATGGATGACTTAAGTATGCTAAGGTTAGGGGTAGATGCTGCTAACTAATTAACAGTTTAGTAAGGAGGAGATGAGATCAAACTTCAGGAAAGTCCCAGGAATAGATAATATTCCTGTAGAAGTTTGGAAGCTAGGGAGGGAAGAAAGTGAAAAAGATTGGGAAGGTTTTACTTAACAGTATTTTAAAATGAGGGGAAGCATCAACATCCTGGAAAAAGATGTGGTGGCTATAATACCTAAGGATGGTAAAGACCCATCAGTCACATCTTTGTATAGGCCCATTTCAATTTTAAACCATGACTATAAAGTGTTTATATCTATATTAGCTAAATGAATGGCAAAGATGCTGCCAAAACTGATAGATATGGATCAGTGTGGTTTTGTGGAAGGGAGGCAAACATTTGCCAACATTAATAGAATAATGATGATCCAGAGCAAAGTAGAATGCAATAAAATATCTCTGTTGTTTGTGGGTCTTGATGCAGAGAAACCATTCAACTGAATAAGACGGGATTTTATGAGTAGGGCATTGGAAGCATTCGCATTCTCTGTTATAATAACAAGGTTAATTAGGAGGATATATGAGGGAACAAAGGCAGAAATTAAAGTGGGAGGGCTTCTCTCTGACAAGTTGTGCCTGAACAGAGGAATTTTGCAGGGGTGCCCTTGTTCCCCTTTGTTATTTATTTTATATTTAGAGCCATTGGCAAAGAAAATAAGAGACTCAGAAATTTAAAGATCTAATTGGTATGGTAATCAAGAAAAGCTAATTTTATTTGCAGACTGTATTATTTTGTACCTGATAAAACCTGAAAAGGATAGCTCAGTGCTGTAGAACATCTTGAGACAGTTTTAAGTCTTTTCAGGATGTAAAATTAATAAAGATAAAACAAAGGTTATAGCTGTAAACTATGTACTCACACATGAATTGGTCCAGCAATACCCATATATATGGGGACACAGTAAAATGAAGTATTTATCAGCATGGATTAAAAAGGATTCTGTTATGGAAGCTAAGGACATGTGGGAAGGGACCAAATAAAATGTAATAAAAAAACAGGAACTGGAAGCTCTTGTTTATGGATATGAATATCAAGATACAAGCAGTGAAAATGTTTTTAGTCCCTTTAGTTTTATATACAAGTCAAGCATATTTTTATAAACCAGAGGAGAAGTTATGGACAATGATTAATAACGAGCTGATAGATTTTACCTGCTAGAAGAAGATTGTAAGGATCAAGTGTGATAGGTTGATCCTTCCAGCAAAATAAGGTAGTTTAGGATTGACTAGTTTGAGGGGATATTTTACAGTTACACACTTAAGGCTCATTTATATAACACAGGAGCAGAAGCAGAAAACTATAAATCAAAATGGAAAGAGATGATTATAAACCAGGGGGGGGATACAAGAAATAAGGAGAGAGTGGGATTTTGGATGCAGAGCCTTAAAGAGAATAACAACAGCCATACAGAATCTTATATTATAACGCAGCAGAAAGTACTCTAAGAGCTAAGCCACTACAATAATGAAGAAAGGAGATTATGCCGATAAGGACGACTGCAATTAGGGGTACAGAGAACAGACAAGAAGGGGCTGGAATTTAGTGGAGAAAACTGGCAAATGAACCAAGGTAATTAGAGCAAATAAATAGGGAGGAACTGTAGGCTAGAAACTGCCTTCCCTATCTAGGAACTGATATCAGAGCATATGCAAAGAGAAAGAGATAGGGGAATCCCAAGTGAAATACCTGCTCTGGTAAAGTTTTTAGTTGAATATAGAACCGAAGCTGTTGATAAAAAAGGGATAATTAGTCTGCTGTATAAAATATTGCACAATAATTATAGGAATCAATCAGAGGAGGTCAGAAGAGATTGGGAAGAGAAATTGGATAAGCAATTCACAAGGAAACAATGGCAAGGCATATGTATGCCCCCCCCCCCCAAAAGTGTAAGAAAGTCCAGAAGATTTTTGATTTTGGAGTTCTTTGCATAGGTATTTTTATACATTAAATAGACTCCAAATATTTTTTCTTCAGGTAGATGACAAATGTTCAAGGTGGGATGGGAAAGAAATAAGTAACTGGGAACGTATGTTTTGGGAGTATAATGAATTGGCAGACTTCAAAAATTCCCTATAGAGCACTCTGTCAAAAAATATTGGGTGAGCAAATGGCTGTAACTAAGGAAATAATTTTTTGAGCTGGAATACAGGATCTGAATTGCCTAGATAAAGTAAGGTCTTGCTAAGTTTAAATCCGGAGGCTGCCAAAAAAGCAATTACTAGAAAATGGAAATCAAAGTCTTTGTCAACTTATTTGAAGTATTTAATTTTGTGACAGAGATAAAAGATCTGGAAGTGGGATCTTTTGAAAAGGGTAGGAACAAATGAGATTTAAGGGAAGGCAGGAATTAAGCAATTTATATAATGTTGGATTGATGATTGTTATGCAAAAAATATGTAGTGTGTGATGTTTGCACCTAGGAAAATGTTAAAATGGTTTTATTTCTTTTACATAAATGCATGTTTGCCT
The DNA here is from genome assembly GCF_019279795.1 of Protopterus annectens. NCBI lineage: Eukaryota > Metazoa > Chordata > Ceratodontiformes > Protopteridae > Protopterus > Protopterus annectens. The sequence continues at coordinate 465,436,327 of NC_056746.1, forward strand.
ATCTCTTAAATGATAATTCAACAAAGATGTTAAAAAATAAATCACATAGAGCAAATATTTATATTGCTGGGAGGCTAGCCCTAATGCATTTACATAAATGATACATATTCGGTTTGCTGACTTCTACAAGCTATTACTTGACACAGGTTCCCTATTTGGCCCAAATCTCCAATGGCTTTGTTAAAAATGATGCTCTTTATCCTAGTCATAGTAAAAGTGTCACAGAAACACAACAAGTAGTCCATGAGCTGCAGGTTTCAGGCTTAAATGAAGCTTGTCATGTAAAACAGCAATGCAAAACTGGAGGATAATGGAGAAATAACCACATAATTCATGTGGATGTATTTAAGGATATGTATCCAACACCAATTAAAGAACATTTGCTACCACCCAATAGCTGTCATTCACATATTATAGTGTTTATTTATTTGGTAACTGTGCAACTGAACCAGTCCAAATGGACCATTTTCAGTCACAAGTAAGAGCTTGGAAGCATGCCTCACTCAGCAAGAAGAAGCTATCAGTATCCTTACTAGGGGAGTGAGAGCAAGGTGCAGTGATAGCCAAGTAAGACAACAAAGTAACAAAAGTTCTGTTTCAATCCAATAAGTCTGATCTGTACAATAAGAATAAGAAGCAGGCTATTTGGATAGTTTGGGAGGGGAGTCACAGAAACAACAAAATATTTTGAGCTGGGGTCTCTGTTGGAATACATTTCTTCATTACACTGAAATACCCAGAAGAGCTGGAATGAGCTACTGACAGAGTCCATCTTTTACGTAAGGAGGCTAGAATGTCTTAGAAAAATCATCATATAGTGTGCAAGATATATTCATGCTTAACAGATTAACTGCTCATTAAAACAACACTGTAAAAAGGTACTTCTAGTCTACAACATTCATTATTTAAAAAAAATGCACATAGAGGCATATGGTAATGAGAGCATTGATGCTTCTGTCATGGGTTGCCTATCCAGCCCATGTGATTCTTGTATTGGAGTTCCTAAGGCAGGATTTTTTTGACTCCTTAGGAAGTAATAGCTACATCACAATGGTAGAATTATAGTCCAACAGTGTGGTCACAAAAGGGTAGAATTATACCAAACAGAATGAACTGGACTACAAACAGACAGAGACAATGCAGTAGTAAATTATTTATTTCTCCCCCTCCCCACACAGCTGACAATTAATTGATCTGAATAGTGTCGTCTCATGCACTGGGTCTACAGAGCCTACAAAGCTTTTCACAGACCTTCTTGATTCATGTTCAAGGCCAGTGAGGAGACTGAGGCACCGCAGGGCAGCATTAAATATGTTGTTAAGAAACTCCCTTCCCCATGCATACACGCATCCTGTCCTAGGACATGGTGGTTCAGCCCATACCCTACCTTCCTGATCACAGCAGGTGATAATAGGTATGATACTGCAAGCACTCCCTGCACGATATAGTGACTGCTCTATATCCACACAGGGGCAGTTTGGGACATGTGTGAGGCAGACAGTAAAAAGGATGCACACCCTCCCTCCTCTCTGACTGCCAGAACTATTAGCATCATCTTGTTATATTGCTAATTGGGGATGTGGGTTATCAGTGGTTACAACACTTTTATGTTTTGTAACGAGGAGCATGCATCTGCCTATGGACAGCTATATTACATTTGGTCTGTGCTCAGAGATGGGACTATTTGCAATGCTGCTGGTGCAATAGATTGAATCTGTTATGCTTCCTAAACTAACCAGAGTTAAAGAAGTACAAAACTGTAAAGTACTAAGATTGTAAATCTATAAGTAATGTGTGGACATGTGTGTGTGTGTGTGTGTGTGTGTGTGTGTGTGTGTGTGTGTGCGTGCGCATCTGTGACTGCAAGTGTGTATGTAAGTGTGTGGGTGGGTGTGGGTGTGTGTGTGTAAGAGAGAGACATCCCCAATATTTAACTGCTGCTAGTGAAATTTAAATAGATAATTTTAGCTTTTTAATTAATCTTAATTTCATTTAATCGTATACATAAAACTTACATTTGATGGCTCACTTCTTTATTTGCAATGCATATTGATGATTTCCATCTGTTTCACTTCTGGTCAGGATGAAAAACAGAATTTCAGCATCATTGATATGCACCTTGTCAAAAAAGTCATTCGAGGAGGTTGAACAAGTTGCCTTGGAGATTTACTTGATGTCATTCAGCAAGCTATTTCTGGGTCTGTGCACACTTGGCCTGAAGCAGAAACCTCAGGACATGCTTTTCTGCATCATTTGCCATCTGTTGTTTAAGAGCTTGTGTGATCTGGCTCAGCAGACCTGGATTACCAGCTTGTAGTTAGGCTGTATTCTGTTCCTTGTTTTATTGTATAATTTTTTTTCAGTTGTTGCAAAGCTGCCATTATATGCATTATTTTTAAGCACTTCTAAGAACCTTTGTTTGATTACTTTTTGTGGTATGATGTTTTTATGAAAGCACACTAAGTTTCATGCAGTCATAGACCATTTATTTGTATATTTTAGTTTAGATCTGTTTGTATAATTTGGTGAATCATTATACTATTTACATTATTACAGTATTAACATGTTCACATAAACCCTGAATGCATTTATTTGAAATAATAGGCCAGACTCCAAAAGGCTTTCTCCAAATGTAAGTGATGTACTCTGGTTTATACACTGCGAGTGATTTAGAGGCTTTCTGATGTATCCAACTGCTTTATGTAGGCTCTGTCCAGGGTATTTACTAAGAGCCAACAGTAGCAAGTGTACTGAACCAGTAAACATCTGGGTTAATATTACATTTCAGATATCAGCTTGGGATTAGTGCTACTCTTTTGTTTTTGGTGAAAGAAGGAACAACGGATCACTGGTTCCTAGCTTTGTGCAGCTTTTTTGAGACCAGCACTATCCCCACTACCAGTTAGATAGCAGATTTTGTAATCAACTCCAAACCTTAGAAACACAACTCTGCCCTTCAAATGTCTCTGTAGCCAGGTTGGTTTAAATGAGCATCATGAGACAATGCAGCAATTGTTTCATGTTTACTGACAAACACCTACTACTTAAACAATCAGACCAAGTGTGTAAGAGATGTAGCATGTTATTGGAGGTAATGCTTTCACATAAACCCACGACAAATAACATGCAGATTGTCAGTATCACACAGTGCCACATGAAAACCAATCACACACAGCTCACACAAAACACACACACACACACACACATATATATATATATATATATATATATATATATATATATATATATATATATATATATATATATGCTGGGTCTACTTAAAGTAGCCTAGCTAAACCACAAAGACCTCCTTAATGTAAGATAAGAATCAAGTACACTCAGCAATCTAACAAATGCACAACAGGCAGAAACTACCCTGAAGCAAACATTTAAGAGTCACACTTACTCAATTCAAAAGCCCATAAGGTTAATCTCCACACATTTCAATATCCTAGCCATAGCTGACTCCATAGTGAGGCACATGGATGCACCACTCACCAGGCTGTGCAAGAGGAGGGTCATGGCTAGTTGCACCACAAGTACACATATGACATAGTTACAGTGCACATGGGTGAAAATGACTTGAGACATACATCCCTGGAATATATGAAAAAAGATATTGATTGAGCTCTCGGAAAATGTGTTTGAGTAAGGTATGAGCTTAGCCTTGAGCAGCATTCTACCATCACCAAGAATGATGACACAGAGCAACATTCCACCATCAACAAGAATGATGGCACAGAACAGCATTCTACCATCACCAAGAATGATGGCACAGAACAGCATGCTGCTATAACCAAGAATGATGGCGCAGAGCAAATTGCTACCATAACCAAGCATGATAGCACAGAACAGCATTCTACCATCACCAAGAATGATGGCACACAGCAGCATTTTACCATTCCAAGAATGATGGCACAGAGTAGCATTCTACCATCACCAAGGATGATGGCACAGAGCAGCATTCTACCATCACTAACAATTATGTCACAGTGCAATGTTCTACCATCCCCAAGAATGATGGCACAAAACAACATTCTACCATAACCAAGAAGGATGGTGCAAAACAGCATTCTGCTATCACCAAGAACGATGGCATAGAGCAGCATTATGCCATCACTAAGGATGGTGGCAAAGAACAACATTCTACCTTCACCAAGAATGATGCTCCAATACAAACAAAAGATTATTGACTTCAGTAGTTGACTTTGCTTTTGGTTTCATTCTAAGGAGGTACAATACATATCAGCCTGGGAGGCGATGGTAGATAATCCAAACTGGTTTGCCAGGGATGGTCTGCACCTGCCGCCCCCCCAAAGTTTCTGCATATTAGCTAAATCTTTGTTCACCCTGTAATGCTTTTTATAAAGCAATGTCAGTATTCTAAAGCTTCCAGCATAACAAAACCAAATCTGGATAACATAAAGGTATTGCTTTTCAACAGAAGAAGCCTTAACAAAAACACCTCTCCTTACAAGTACTCTTCATACTGAAAAAACAAAAACAATATATGCATTATCATAGCAACCTGGGTTCAAGACTAATGAGAGCAGAGCACTCCGTCAATGCAGGGTTTTAATGTCTACCACACTTTCAAATTATCCCATTAGAGAAAGGCACTAAATGTGGCCGTGTCACCATATTCTTAAAAATCCATTTTATCTCCAGACTCATTAGACAACATAATGACCTGGAATTCCTCCATATCCAACTTACTAGAAATAAAACCCATTATCATAGCATGGCTAACTGTAGGACTTCCTCTATGTCCTCCTCAGCCCGTATCTCCTATGTCACCCGTATGGAGTTGCTCTGCATTAAGCCAAACACTATCTCCTTGGAGACTTCAGCTACCTCTCCATTAACTGGTAGACTTGCACATTCTTAAACAAGTATGCCCAGAAATTTCTGGATTTACCACTACAAACTCTCTCTGGATGAATTTGTCTGCAACACAGTCAGGGGCAATAAAATCCTTGACTTGATCTTTAACAATATGGGGCAGCTTTGCTCCCCACCAATGAGAAATTTCTTCCTGATGAAACTGGACTACAGATTAGTCACATTCACATTAAGACTGAAGTCAGAAGCTTCTTCCAATACCTCAATATTCAGAGATTATGCCAAGGCTAATCTACTAGAACTGAGTGATGACCTGGCTAAATTCAAAAGCCCGTTCCATCTTGACAACCCTAATACGTATGGCGTATAGATGCTTCTGCCCTTCCCCCAAAGTAAATACAATGCCAAATTTAAAAATAACTCCTACGGTGGGAATCATATTATAAACAGGCTCTGAAAAAAAAAATCATTGTAAGTGAAACTAAATTTAACTCTCAAGATTCCAAACATGCTCTTGCTAAATGTAACATGAACTTCAGACCCAGAACAAATCAACCAAAGCCATATATGATGTAAAATAGCCACCTAGATCCTTCTTTAACTATGTTAGAAACTCCAGAAACTATTGCCAGTACTGTACAGATCTAGTAGTAAAGGACATCACATACTCAGACTGAGAGGACGTAGCTAATATATTAGCGGGCAAATTTAATCAAACTTCTATCCTCCTCTCTCCTCCTATATTCCCTCATCACATACCTGCATCTATACCCCCCTACTCAATTCTCTGAAGAATGAATCCTCATGGTGCTATCCAAGGCCAAAACTACTACTTCTATGGTGCAGAATAACATATCGGGCTGCTTACTGGTCAGTCTGAAAAATGACTTGGCAGACCACCAACAGGGGTTACTCAATATGAGCCTTCAAACAGGCTTCATGCCAGATGAATGAAGGTAGTAACAGTCAGCCCCTGCCCAAAGGCGGGGCATCAGCAGACCTAGTTAATTATAGATTCATAAGCTTCAAATTGAAGGCTATGGAAAGGATCATTATGTAATTAATAAATAAACACATTTGCAACCTACAGTTTCTTGACTCAAGGCAGTTCAGATTCATCAGGGATAGATCCTACCTATTTAACCTGGTCAACTTCTTTGAGATGGTTGCTGAAGCAATGACAAACCAGTACATACTGCATATTTAGGTCTTGTAAAAGCATTCAACACCACTTCACACCCAAGTATCATAGATAAGCTTTCCCAGCTAGATATAAATCCCCATGCAACTTGCCGTCTCAAAAAAGGAAAAAAAAAAAAAAGAAGAAGTCAGGGTGAGTGTCTTTTCCTCCTCTAAAAGACCTGTCACTAGCAGTGTACACAAAAGGTTCATTCTTTGGGCCAGTCCTGTCTGGCATTTGCTTCTCAGATATCAAAACAAGTGTTAGGGGTTTATGGCTGGCAGAGTTTGCAGCTGACTGTAAACATGGTGCCATAATGAACTCCCCAGAGGATATTGAAATCCTCTAAAATGGCCTTTTCCAGCCTAATAACTGATGTCAAAACCATGGATTAAAACTAAATGCCAAGAAATGTATAGTTGTATCATTTGGCAAGCATAACTTTCCATGTAACTATCACCTTGATAACACACCACTGGAAGCTGATTCATTAGTCAAGGGTCTGTGAACTTACATTAACAATTAAATGTCCTTTTATCACAGCATATCCACTATTGTAAAGAAATCCTTCTTCATTGCACAACTTATATCTAAAGGTATGAGTCCAGATCCAGGGATGTAATCATTCCAGTGTCCTTGGCTCTAATCAGGCCAGTCATTGAATATAATGTCCCATTCGGTATATACCTGTTCAAAAAATTGTCACAACTAGAGTTACCACAATGCTTTCTCACTACAAAATCAAGGCCATAAATCGCCATAGTGATGCAGACCATCTGAAAGCCTTATCACCCTTCTCAGTATCATACAAATTACTAACAGGCAACCTCTGCCTCATATATAAATCTTTATCAGACCATATCCTGCCAGACCTGTCACACATTCACATATCCAGTGGTGCTATGAATACTCACACAAGGGATCGCTCTCTCTCTCTCTCTCTTTTGTGAAATAAATAGAAAATGTTTGAGGTATAGGTATGTGTCACAGAGAATACCTCTTCTATGGGTTTATCTTTCACTCCACATAAAGTGAAGCACTACCGTTATTCAGTTCAAATTTAATTTGGGTGAAAGGATGGGAAACTGCAAATTCATTCCCAGTTTAGCATCCATGCCCCTCATGGAGAGGGCCATCAAGCTAATTCCCAACATGTGCTTATTCTGCCTACCTCTGGATTATTTGTATGCAAAATATAACTGCTAAAAACTACCATGGGAATATAAGGTAGGCTTCTTAAGATCATCATAGAATAACAGCATAGTAAATGCTTATGAAGCTATGAACAACAAAGGTTACAACACTAAACCCAGAGTATGCAGTAAAGTGCACTGATTTAAGATGCTGCTCATCAGACATTATTTAACTCATATATCACAAAGGTGGGGACAGGGCACAGCTGTCGTTATTTGCACAGGTGATGTAAGGCACTGTGAGAGTGAGCAGCAATGGCTATATAGATGAAGGGACAGGATTGGGGACATAGAAAAGTTAGTTTGTTAGATGATGTTCAATCAAAGAAACTGAGTAGACTGCACAGTGAGGTAGTGAAGAGATTGAGCTGCATAAGTGAGACAGGTGCACACATGTTCTGCATTCCCCTGTACAGTACTTTTCTATGGGTGCATAGGTCTGACAGGATTTGTGTCTCCACAGGAAGAACTATGCAGACTGTGGGTAGCCACAGCCACAGAGACATTACCTCCTTTTAAAGGAATACTGACAAGGATGATGTGGAACTGTGGGACTGTGACAGTCAAACTATTTTATGCAGAGGAGAACCATTGAGGGTATGTCTATAAAGGTGGCCCTATCATGCCACTGCAAGCAGACCACCAGTGGTTGGTGGAGACAAGATGGTACTGCATGACCTCAAAGACTTGCTTTGTAAGGGGCACCTTTGTTGGACACAGAGAAGAGGTGACCATGAGTAAGATAATGGCTATGGTAGGTAGTGTCATGGTGCCCACATAGAATGCAAGAGCTGAAAAATGGATGACCAATGTCTTCATCAAGTGGATGAGCTACCTCTCCCTATAATCTATAGCTCTATGTTGGTGATGCATGTCCTTATGTATGTCATCTTGTGTGCAGGGTGGTATACCAATAATCTCTACCAGTGCAATGATTTCATCTGTCTGTGCCAAGATCACTGACCTGCATATCTATTGATTTATTTCCAGGGTAACACCTATTTTGGCCACCAGTCATGAGTCATGCCATCTTCTGACACTGGAACTGCTGAATCGAGTACAGTGCATCACCAGGCAGAAAGTTGTAGTCTTGGGTATAATCCAACAAACTCCACTAGAATAGTAGTAAAATTGACAATTTCTCCTCAAGAAAATGGTCACTATTGCTTCTGATATGGTTCTTCTTTCTTTATTTATTTATTGGCATTTGTTTACCAGTAAAGTCCACTGGGCCAAGAGAACCCATTTTCAGTGCAGGCCTGGGGAGAAAAGCGCCACAGTATAACAGTTCATAAAAAAATAAAACAGTACATAAAATATAAAAACAATTAGATGATACAAGCAATGTTCACAAAATAGAGAGCATTATACAATAGTTGAAAAGGTGTACAAACACACGTTATGTACAGATTTATACAGATAGAGGTTACAAACTAGTTTTCTCAAGGTGTTAGAGGGTATAAGCAGCAAAGTGGAGTGAAGGTGTAGATGGACAGATAGGCAAAGATGGATAGTAGAGCAAAAGTTAAATTGTTTGTTTTGAGTAGTGATAAAAGTGAATTTGAAGAGGTAAGGATGTAATTTAAGGTGTGAAAAAACAGAGTGTAGGCAGTCAGGTTATGGATGGATGTGAACTGAGACATGTGCATTGCCATAGGGTGGAGAGGTGTTGCCATAAAGATTTTTTGAAGGAAGTGACATTGCTACAATGGAAGAGAATTCCAAAGCCTTGCAATACAGAAGAAATAAAGCATGTTGCCAGCTAGGACTTCATTTTTGTCTACTAGCAGGAGAAATTGATTTTCAGGTCTAAGTGGCCTATTTGGGTGGTACTGGGTTAAAAATGGAGGAGAGGGATGGGGAGTCTGAGGGTTTGTAAATGATTTTGTATACTATGATTAGCTGTAGGTAGGTTAGATGATGTGGAAGTTTGAGCAAGTAAAGAGATTTTAAGGCAATGCAGTGATGGAAAGAGTGTTTTGTGTTGGTTGCAAACTTGGCTACCTTGTTATAACATGACTCCAGCTTGATTTTTAGGGTGAAGTAGATACTGGTGAGGAGAGGAGCACCATTCAGGAGTGAAAGTAAGAACAAAGTCAAGGCAAGAGTATGTTTCGTAGAGCAGTTAAGATAGCATTTCTGTCGGTAGAGGCTATCAAGCTTATAGTTTTTTTTATATATTATTGTGGATGTGAAACGCGAATGAAAATTTTTGTCAAGGATAACTTCTAGTAATTTGGTGTGGAAGACAACCTCTAAGGTAGTGTTGGTTTGAGACTGAATGGTGAAATTTGTCTTGTTGACAGAAAGTTTTTCTTGGGAGTAAATATTAACAATTTTGTTTTGTTTGAGTTTAGGGCTAGATGATTATTTGCCATCCAGATTTCATTGGTGATGATAAAAGCATCCTGGGTTATCTGTAAAATTTCTGTTGTTGATTTAGCAGAGCAAATAAGGGTTGAGTCATCTGCATATTGTACAACAGTACCATATTTAAGGTTGGTGTAGAAGTCATTTATAAAAATACTGAATAAAAGGGGTCCTAAGATGAAGCCTCGGGGAACACCTGTAGAAGAGTTAAGAAATGGGGAGAAAGAGTTAAGACATCTAGTGGATTGTTGTCTATCTTTTAGACAGTTTGTGAACTTTTAGTTATGTACTTACCATAACTTTGGATGTATGGGATCCATCTCGCCTACATTCATAACAGATTGATTCGGAGCAAATCCGTCGGCTCCGACTCGGCCACTAATATATTAGAACAAAGTCTCTCATTGGCTGGGCTACCCCTTATCCCACAATGCACCATGCCTGCTTCCCCAGATCTTGTTTGTTCGCTTTATACATTCATACAGATACAGAAAACATATACCAATAACTGTAACCAACTAGAGACCTTCCATAGGAGAGGTTATCAAGGTCTATATTTCCTCCAAATCCAAAAGGTAGGGGGAAGGAGGGTGGGTATGTATGAATGTAGGTGAGATGGATCCCATACATCCAAAGTTATGGTAAGTACATAACTAAAAGATGTAATGGGATCCTATCTCGCCACATTCATAACAGATGGGACAGCGTCCCTAGCACCTAAAAACCCCGGGTGGCTCATTGGAACACACTCCTGAGAACTGCGGAACCAAATGAAGCTCTGCCTCGGGAAGCCACATCAAGCTTGTAATGAGAAATGAAGGTGTGCCGAGAAGACCAAGTAGCAGCCGCACAAATATCATCTATTGAAACTTTGGAATGAAAAGCTACAGAGGTGGCCATAGCTCTAGTAGAATGAGCTTTGATTGGGAAAGGCAACTCCTTGCCTGAGTGGGAATAAATAAAAGAGATGCAATCCTTAATCCATTTAGCAATGGTGGCTTTGGCAACTGGAAGACCCAACCTATTCTCCGCAAAGGATACAAACAGTTGGTCAGATTTTCTAGTCTGAGTGGTCCTAGCCAAGTGAAAACGTAGTTGCCTGTGAACATCCAACTGGTGAAAGGTATATTCTGCTCTAGTAGAAAAATTTGGGAAGAAAACTGGAAGCTCCAAAGATTGCTGGATGCACAAAGGGGATGCTACCTTAGGCAAAAAGGATGGATTCAATCTAAGGGAAACTCTGTCTTTGTGAAAGATCAAATACGGAGGGGAAGAACAGAGAGCCTGAAGCTCTGAGACACGCTTAGCAGAAGTAATAGCCACTAGAAAAGCCATTTTCCATGATAGGAATTTGATATCACAAGTGGCTACCAGCTCAAAGGGATGGGCAGTTAAGGAGGCCAGAGCCAAATTTAAGTCCCAAGGGGGCACGGGATGAGCCACAGGAGGCCTGAGGAGCCAGGCTCCCCTAAGAAAAGACTTGCAAAGTCTGTTAGCCATTAAAGAGGGATCTACAGCAACATGAAAATTAGATATAGCCGCCAGTTGAACTTTAAGTGTGGAGACTGAAGAGCCAGAATGAAATAAGGAAGCCAGAAATTCCAAGACCTGCGGAACTGAGGCTGTAAGAGGATCAACGCCGCGTTGTTGTGCCCAATAAACAAATCTTTTCCATTTGCTGGAATACAGCTTAACGGTAGACGGCTTGTGGGAAGAAGACAAGATGTGCATTACTTCCGAAGAAAGAGAAAGATCTCTAACTAAGGATGGAAGTGGAGTAACCAAGCAGCCAGTCGCAGCGACCGGAGGGACGGATGAGGGAGTCCCAGTGGATTGGATAACAAGTCCGGTACTGGGTCCAGAATCCAAGGGCCCTGTGCCTCAAACTTCTGAAGAAACGGGAACCAAACCTGACGGGGCCAATGTGGGGCGACCAAAATCATGTCGCACCCGACATGGAGAGCCTTCTGAATCACCCTCGGGAGAAGGGGAATCGGAGGGAAGGCATAAAGTAGACCCGGGGGCCAAGTGTGGGCTAGAGCTTCCCTTGGAGACTGCCCCTGAGAGGGCGTCAGAGTGAAGAACTGTCTGCACTTCGCATTGTTGGGGCTGGCAAATAGGTCACAACAAGGGAGACCCCATATGGCGAAGATCAACGCAGCCACTCTGTTGTTGAGGGACCACTCGTGGGGCAACAGGAGAGTCCTGCTGAGCCTGTTTGCAATCACATTGGCTTTCCCCAGAATGTGTGTGGCTACTAAGAAACGTCGAGAGGCTATGGCCCAGTGCCATACTCTCATGGCCTCCCTGCAAAGGGGGTAGGACCTGGTTCCGCCCTGCTTGTTTATGTGCCAAACTACCGACATGTTGTCGGACAGAATCGCAATAGTACCTTGGGGGAGAACATGATGAAGTGCTTGTAAAACCAGAAGCACTGCTCTCATTTCCAGGACATTGATGTGAAGGTGCACTTCGCAATCCTGCCAAGTGCCTTGGACAGTCCTGTCCAGATAATGACCCCCCCCACCCTATCTGGGAGGCATCCGTGGTCACTGTGGCAACAGGAGTCTGAAGAGCAAAAGATCACCCCCGGTCCAGGTTGGACCGACATAGCCACCAACGGAGATCTTGACGACAACTGTCCGTAATCAGAATTTGGTGATCCAAGGGAAGTTCTTGGTATGACCACTGAACCGATAACAGCCATTGCAGCACTCGCATGTGCAGTCTGGCCAACGGTACTAGGAGGATGGTTGCAGCCATCGTACCCAATAACTGAAGAATCTGTCTGACAGGAACTCGAGATTTGGGTAACAAAATTTGGACCTGAGATTGTAGAACCTGAATTCTCTCTGATGGCAAAAATGCTCGCATACTTTTTGTGTCTAACTCTGCGCCTATAAAGGTGATACGCTGAGATGGCCGCAGCACAGATTTTTTCCATTTGAAAGAGATTCCTAGCGAGAGACCCAAAGTTACTGTGGCCCTCAACTTTCGAATCAGTAGATGCTTGGAGGTGGCAGTGAGGAGCCAGTCGTCGAGATAAGGAAACACTTGGAATCCGAGACTTCTCAAGTGAGCTGTCACTACTGCCAGACATTTGGTAAACACCCCGGGGGCTGTGGTGAGACCAAAAGGGCAGTGCACGAAACTGGAAATGACTGGTTCCTAGGCGGAAGCGCAGATGACTCCTGGACTCCTGATGTATCAATATGTGATAGTAAGCATCCTTGAGGTCTATGGAGCACATCCAGATATCCTTCTCCAATAATGGGAGAATGGACTGAAGGGTGACCATCCGGAACTTGGACTTCTTCACAAAATGATTCAAAAGGCCGAGGTCCAAAATGGGCCTTATGTCCCCTGTCTTTTTTGGCACCAAAAATAACCTTCAATAAGTTCTTGATCCGATCTGGTTGGCGGGGACGGGCTGGATGACCCCTTTTTTTAGCAGCTTTGAAACTTCTACAGCTGCCAGATCCCGTTGACTGGGTGGCACGTCCGGGATTTTCCTTGTAGGAGGAGGGGGCTTGAAAAAGGGGATGAGGTAACCTCCGGTTACAATGCGAAGCACCCACTGATCCTGGGTTATTGATTCCCAAGCCTGTGGGTGTTTTGCAAAACGACCCCCGACTGGCTCCGGAGAAGTGCAGCCGGGCCACATCCTAGGGACGTTGAGGATAGGAGGAACCACGAAAGGATTCGCGGTCTCCAGAGTTACAGGGGCCTCTGCCACCTCTAGGATGGTGTCTTCCTGAGTTCCGCCCCCACCTGCCTCTGGAGGGGGGATCACTTGGTGGAGTAGAGAAGAACTTTTGGGATTTTCTGAACCACATTTTCCCTCCTCTCTGGGCCTTGGGATAAGGTCTAGAGGGAGCGGAAAAACGGGCCCCAATAGCAGTCAAGGTCTTGCCCTCCTGCTCACACCGAGTAAGAGTGTCCTTCACCTTGGGTCCAAACAAAGAAGACCCATCAAAGGGGGCGTCGGCAAAGGAAGACTTAAAGGCCTCCGCGAATGTACACAAGCGTAACCAGGCCTGTCTCCTAAGAGCCACTCCTGTGCCTGCTGCTCTACTCGCCCCTTCGGCCGCATAGGAGATGAGCCTCATGGACGAGTTGACAATAGAGGTCAGGGTAGACATCTGGGCGCCTACAGTCTGAGCCAACGCCTCGGAAAAGGTTACCCACAAGGGACTCTCCTAACTCCTTGAGGAGGTCCCTTTGGAGCCTTGTAAAATGACAAAGATAGTTCAGTGACCGCATGGTAAAGGTCGCTGAAGAAAGGGTATGCTTCCCGTACCTATCCATGCTCCTAGAATCCTTATTAGGAGGATGAATAGATGTTGAAGCCTCTGCCACGTCCTGCTGAGTGGCAGATGCCACAACCATAGCATCAACTGCAACACCTTTAGTGAGGAATTCTTTCTGGGGAGGAGCTGAAAGAAACTTATTGGGCCTGGCAGGCACCGGTTCCGCTGTGTCAGGATGCTCCCACACCCTTCAAGAGATTAAGTCCAATAATTCGTCGAAGGGTGGAGACACCCAGGAGGAGGAGGGCTGGGCCCCAAAGGCCTTGAGGAAAACTGACTCCTCAGCGGAAGGGGCTTTGGATTGCCAATCGCCTCTCTGTCTCAAGATCTCAAGGATATCCGAGAAAGAGACGTCATCCGAGGACGATTTAGGGGACCCTTCCGCATCCTCGAGATCAGTATCTGAAGTGACAGATTCATCCTGGGAATCGACGTGCTTACTCTTACATCGTTTCTTCCTTGGGGGTTCATCCGAAGCAGATTCAGAAGAACCCCCGGGAAGAAGGGAACACCCCAAGGGGGTATCCTCAGGCCCCAGGGCCCCACTGTCATGGGAAAGAATGTCTCCAGAGGCACCAGTACCCAGAACTTGGGATGGTGGGGTAGAAATCTGCTGAACCGGCAAAGTCATGGCCAGCGCACTCCTCATGGCCTCAAAAGCAGGACCTCCAGACTCTGCAGAGAGCACTTGCTGAGAGACCACGGAGGTACCCAGAATGCCTGCAGCAGATGCTCTGAGGGGAAGACTGGGCATCGAAGAGGCGAGATCTACAGTGTTGCCCTCGGCTCCCGCCGAGGAAGACCCGGTACCAAACCCTGACACCGAGGACAGGGTAGGAATAAAAGTCGGAGCAGAGGGACTCCGAGGGGGTCCCAGCTCCGACTGGACAATTCTGCTCCGATCCACCCGCACCAACTCCAATGGTTCCAAGGGGGTTGGAGGAGGAATCAAATGTATGGGATGTGGAGTGGGCTCCGAAGCCGCGTGGGCTGGAGCCGAGATCATTTTGGTAAAAACTGGGGACTGGAACAGCCTCTGGATAACCCTATCCAAATCCGAATCAGATAGCCTTGAGGATTTGGAGGAAACAGATTGGGGCCGAGAAGACATCTGCCTTGGCTCCGATAAGGCAGGAGATCAGCTCCGAAAAGGTTCCAACACTGTCGGAGCCGAAACCGGAACCGGCTGCAGCAGTGTCGGTGCCAAAGGCAGCTTCGGAGCTGAGGGGGAAGAGTCTGAGCCGAAAACCACCATCGGCTCCGAGATCAATGGAGCCGAGGCAGGCGAATGGCCTCTCGATGCACTAACATGCGGCTCCGAAACCAATGGAGCCGAGGAAAGAAGCACCAAGGCAGATTCTCCAGCCATCAGCTCCGAAGCCAATGGAGCCGAGGAAGAAGAAGTCGAGCCTTGTTTCTTAGTTGTCGGATCCGACGGACTGGTCGGAGCCGACAATCTATGCTTTTTACACGCCGGGCCTGATGGACTGGTCAGAGCCGATGATCTCTTCTTTTTGGAAGCTGGAGAAGAAGCCAAAGCTTCTTCAAAAGAAGGCTTAACCAGACCCCTGAGAATCAATTTATTTTTCCTCTCCTGGAGAACCCTGGAGGAGAAAACGTGACATACACTACAAGAATCCTGTAAATGTTTAGGGCCTAGGCAGTACACACAGATAACATGGCTGTCTGTAATAGACATCTTATAATTACATTTAGTACATTTCTTAAAACCCGACTTTTGCTCCTTAGACATTTTGACAGAAAGCACAGGTGACTAGCAATAACACAAAGGTAGTTAGTGAAGTATGGGCTAAAACCCTCTAACTTAAACTGGCTTAGCCCTCCACAACAGTGAAACAAACAGAAAGGGAACTACGTGGGCTAAAGCCCTTAACTAACTCTGTCACACCACAACAGGAAAAAAATAGCTGTATATCCAATAAGGAAACAACCTAGTAAGTTAAACGCGCCTTGCCCAGTCCACAAGAAGCGCGAGAAAGAATAAAATAAAATTTTTCTCAAACTAACTACAAACACTCACAAAGCTGTTAAAACAGCTGTTTAATCAGATTCCTGACAGAAACCCTATACAAAAAAGACCAAAAGGTCAAGAAAATGACTTGGCTCCAGCCAAGTTGAGACCACGTCTGTCTTGAAAAGTGGCAAACGAGATCTAGGGAAGCAGGTGTGGTGCATTGTGGGATAAGGGGTAGCCCAGCCAATGAGAGACTTCGTTCTAATATATTAGTGGCCGAGTTGGAGCCGACGGATCGGCTCCGAACCCATCTGTTATGAATGTGGCGAGATAGGATCCCATTACATCCAGTTTAGAGTTGGGGAGAGATACCTAAGGTGGAGAGTTTACTGAGGAGTAGGGGGTGGGAGACCTTATCAAAGGCTTTTGAAAGGTCAAGAAAGAGAGAGAATATAAATTTACCAGCATTTTTGGCTTGGTTAACTGTGACCATAAAGGAAATAAGAGCAGTATTAGTGCTATGGCCAGGCCTAAACCCATGCTGAGTTGGGGAGAGTAGATCGTTTAGTAGTAGATAGTTTAGAAGTTGATAATGAATGCATTTCTCCAGAATTTTAAAGAGAGGGGAGAGAATAGCAATAGGTCTGAAATTAGAGATATGTGTTGTTATCACCTTTATGGAGTGGAAGAATGTATGATTTTTTCCATATAGTTGGAACATAAGACTCATGGAGAGATCTAGTGAGAAAAATGCTGATGGGATAGGCAATGGATTTTGCTGACATTTGAAGCATTCTGGAGGTATGTTATCAGGGGTAGAGGAGCCAGGTTTCAGTTTAAGGAGAAGTTTAGTTATGATGGTGATGGGAACAGGGGAGAAAGAAAAGGTGGGTGAGTTGGGGGCTGTTTTCTGAGAGAGAAGTGACAGTGAATGACAGTATCAGTCTTAGTGTGGGGAAAAGTGGGGTGAGTTTGGCTATTATGTTGATGAAATGTGAGTTGAAGAGGGTGTCTATTTCATTGGCACTTTTTTCAGGGAATGGGCATGCATTGTTTTTAGTACCAGGATTAATTAGAGATGAGATAGAGTTCCAAAATTTCTTAGGATTTTGTTTGTAATTTGTCTGAAGGTTTAGATAGTGTTTCTTTCTATCATTAATGATTAGGCACTTTGCCTGGTTACAAAGCTGTCTGAATTGTAAGAGGGCAGTAGGATTTTTATGCTTTTGCCATTTTTCTATGTTTTGTCCCTGGCATTCATAATTTGCTTGGTGGGTTTAGTAAGCCAAATGGCATGCTTGAGTTTGACCTTTTATGTCTAACTGGGGCAAGTTTGTTGAGGGTAGTTAAGAATGTGGAGTTTGAGAACTGGACAGCTTCATTAAGTGGCAAGACTTTTAGAATATTCCAATTGATGGTCCTAAGGGTTTTGTTGAAAATTGTTGCGTAAATTACATAGATTTCTAGTTAGTTTGAAATGGTGTTGGGAGGGTATTGCTGTAGTTTTACGAATAATAGAGACTGGAAGGTGGTCACTAATATTACAAGAGAGTGTACCTGCTGTTGGAATTTTGTTAGGGTCGGAGACTAGTGTTCAGTCTAGAACTGAGGCACTGTCTTTATTTATTTATTTATGTATTCATATTCTAAGTGCTCACATGCTATGTACTTGTAACTGAATGCTTATTGTGTATTTGAGTTTGAGCAGACTCAGTTTCATTGCTCTGATCCTTATATATGGATGTGTCTTAGTTGGTACAACCTCAGAGGCAATAAATATGCACACACACATGTGTGTATATATATATATATATATATATATATATATATATATATATATATATATATGGGTCCCTATGACTTCGTCGACAATTCATTTGATTGAAACTCATTTCGTCGACAGATCATTTGGTCGACAGGCAGATTTGCCCCCTTCCCCAATGTTAGGTGGGGGGCTTCACCCCCCACACCCCCCATTGTGGGGGGCTGTGCCCCCCACACCCCCCTAACTATATATATCAACTCCAGGGTTGCACAACATTGGGGAAGGGGGCAAATCTGCCTGTTGACCAAATGAACTGTCGACGAAATGAGTGTCAATCAAATGAACTGTCGACGAAGTCATAGGGACCCATATATATATATATATATATATATATATATATATATATATATATATATAATATGTTTTATAAATATATTTGTGTGATATGCTTTTATATGGGTCAGCTTCAAAGAATTGAAAGAACACTTACTCGAATCCTACTTCATTGAGACGAAATCAGCAAATCTTCACATCATCAAAAGGTTACATAATCGAAAAAAACACCCAGGAAAAGAACTACTTGACCACAATGGAGGTTTTTGCTCTTTTCCCCACTATGGTGTGATCTAGGAGTTGATATATTTAGTTGGGGGGTGTGGGGGGGGGGTGAAGCTTCCCAGTTTGGTGGGTGTTTTTCCCTTTGTTGCGTTTTTATCCTGGTGGCCAAATGGCTCCTTTCCTAGCAAAAGTTTTTGCTGGTTTATAGTTTTGTCAATATGTGGTTTTGCTGATTTTGTCTCAATGAACTGGGATTCGAGTAAGTGGTCTTTCAATTCTTTGAGGTAGACCTGTTTCATATATCTTTCTACATTAGAAACCCTGAAACTGCTTGGTCGACTGGAATGTGGTTGAATGGCAGTTTTCAAGTCGGCAGAATGGCGAACCAAAATGTATTGACTACACTACAGTGAACAGGTAGTGCAGTTTGAGTATTTGGGTTCAACATTGTGCAGGGAGATTGCGGTTCAGTGAGGAACAGGGAATTAGCTCATTTTCTCACTGTAGTGTGACCTTGGAGTTCGTATAGTTAATGTGCAGGGGGGTGTGATGGGCATATCCCCCCCCACATGGAGGATGCAGGGGGGTATAGACCCCTGCAAAATAGTAGCATTGACGTACTGTTGACTGCAGAGTGTAATGGTACATTAATGAGTATAGCAGGAGGTGAGTGATGTCACCTCCTGCTATGTTGAATAAATCAAACTACGGTTGTTGATGTATTCATTTTCACCTTGGTTGCCGACAAATGCAGGGGTGTGATTTAATTTCAACAGTATGGATTGCTGAATGATGATTATATCAATGGTATAGAAAGCTGATGCCAGGTAAATAGGGTTGGAAGATGAAAGTGCATGCGTGTGTGTGTGTGTGTGTGTGTGTGTGTGTGTGTGTGTGTGTGTGTGTGTGTGTGTGTGTGTGTGTGTGTGTGTGTTTGTGTGTTTATGTGAGCTAGAGTTAGGGTTAAGGATGAGTGAAGAATGGGTGTTGTGTGTTTCTGTGCAAGTTTTTGTATTTTAGCGTAAAGGTAATGGTTAGGTTTGGGGAGAGATGTAGTGTTGTTTGTGTATGTGTCTGTGAATGTTTATGTGTTTTAGTCTATCTTGTGTCGTGGCAGTGTTACAGGAAAGTTTTAATGATGTTAAGGTATAGGGTTAGGGTTGGGGGAAGGAGCAGCATTAGGGTTAGGGTTTGCACCCATTACTAAGGTGGTTCAGGGTGGTAAGATGGTGTCATTAAGGGGAAATGCAACCAAGCTCCATGTGTATGTTAATAAACTGTTGGCAGATATTGTGGATGTGGACAGAGTTACAGAGTGGCAGCAACAACAACAAGTTGACGGATGGAAGTTCAAAAGCTACATAGGAGAAATGTATTAATATAGAAAAAGTATTCCTGGACTTTTTTCTGTGTCTAAAAAGGTACATTTTGTACAACAGCATCTCAGTAACTTGAAACAGTATTATTCAGAGTGGATAGTTCCCAGAGGGGTTACAACTGAGGCTTCAACCTGGAGTTGGTTGTAACAGTGAAGTATTTATATCCAAATGGAAGGGAATACAACAAGTAACTTCTCTGATGTTTGTCGAAGTAATAATTAAGTATTACAGTGACTGTCTACCTGGCTTGCAAAGATGTGTTTAGGAGTATTCAAAAACTGTGCAAGAGTTTTTAAATGATTCCCAATTTGACCACCTAATGAATAAATATGAAACAAATGTTAAGCAACATGATGCAGACTGTGAACATGTAAACTATGTGAGAAACAATGATGAAAATAGACAGCAACAGAACTCATTAAGTAGAAAAAATGCTTGATGAAAAAAAGAAGGTAAAAAAACTGAGGTAGGGGGATTATATGGCTACATTTAAAGGGAAAAGAAGGAGAACAGTATATGGTCATTCCTGTCAAGATTCAGGCTCTGGATCTAATTTTGAATTTCCTCATGAGTGGACACTGATAATGAACAAGGCAAACTCTCCCCACTAAACAAAAACAACAACAGAAAAATGACTACTTTTTCCTGAAGAAGAAATGGGGGGGGGGGCATACCACAAGGAATGAAGCAGTCTTGGATAAATTGGACATAAGGGGTGATGTAGCCTCAAATTTATTAGTTAATATTTCTATAAAAACATTTAATGAACATGAAATTTCTCTTTTGCATAAAGGGCTGAATTTTGTTCCATCATTTTATGGACTGTTGTCAACAGTTATATCAGATTTTAAATTATTTTCCCATCAGTGAAATTTGAAGTGTTAGTTCCATTCCAGATCTCAGGAGCTAATATGCAGTAGTGAAAGTAATGTATTCACGTTTAGACTTTCTGATTTGTATCCTCCTTATCACTGGGCAGTTAGATCTTTTGAACAGGTGGTTATGCATAATCTAATTAGTGAAAATAGCTTGGTATTTAAAAACTATTCTTATAATTTAACAATGGAGGAAAGACAGGCAATGAAAAAACTAGCAGAAGATAAGGAAATAATTATTACAAAAGCTGATAAAGGTGGTGTAGTAGTATGGAACCAGGTAGAACAAGTTAAGGAGGCTAAAAGACAACTGGCCCAGGTACAGTATTATCAAAAGTTATGTTTGGATCTGACAAACACTTTAAAGTAATTATTGATAAATGCCTAGCTAAACAGACTGAAAAATCAGTTAATACACATAATTTACAATGGTAGCTGACAGTAGATGAACCAGTTAGACAATATTTTTATTTAGTAACTAAGATACACAAAGGGCAAGAACCAATTTTCGGTCGTCCTACAGTGAGTGGTATAGGCTGACTGACAGAGCCAATTGCAGTATTACTGGAATAATGTTTGAAACCTTTATTGGTTCATAGTCCAGTGTATATAAAGGATGCTACTGAATATTTTCTCATTTTTGGATAATATACATATTGAAGCACAACATATATGATGTCATTAGATGTAAAATCGTTAAACCCTAGCATTCCACATAAAAATGGGCTTGAAGTTGTACGGTACTATTTAGACCATACAGGTCTGCACAATGAAGAATTTTCAAAATTTATTTTGGAGATGTCAGAGATGATATTAACTAAGATAAGAATATATTTTATTATTCAGGACAATTTTATTTACAACTTGGCTATGAGAGCAACATTTGCCTCTATATATGCAAACATTTTTATGTGATATTTTGAAATTACATTTATTTATAAAGTAGTTAATAACATATTTCTGGGAAAGCCAGAATGATGGCACCAATATTTGGATGACTGATTTTCTTTCTGGATGGCAAAACAAGTGAATTCTCAGAATTTATTAGATATATAAATGGTAATAATATGGGTATAAAATTACTTATTCATTTGATTTGCTTATGAGTAACTTCCTAAATGTTACTGACTAAGTTAGTTGATGGTTCGGTGAAGACATCAGTGTACAGAAAACCTTTTAGTATAAATGCTTTATTGACAGCAAATAGTTGCTACCCCACTCATATGACACAATATATTATTAATGCACAGTTTTTGAGGCTTAGAAATCTATGTAGTACTTATTTAAAAATTTGAAAATCAAATAGTGAAGATGACAAAACAATTTTTAGAGGAAAAAGTATGACAACAAGGTTGAAGAGTACAAAAAGTGTGTCAAGTCATTAGGAGACATTTATTAAGGTATACAGAAAAAATGTGTAAACAAGACAATGAATATATAGTTGTCACTACATATGAGAATAATACCTTTATAGTGAGAAGAATACTAAATAGACATTGGGCTATTTTCCAGAATGAATATTTTTTTAGTAATATTGTAGGTGACATATATAGCATGATCTATTGAAGAGGGAAGACCCTTGGTTAACATTTTTGTAAATAAAAAAAAATAGAAACGACTAGGTATGGTAGTTATCCACGTGGTAACTGTTCACAGTGTGATAGAATATGTAAAACAAAAATGTTTATATCAGCAAATACGGCATGTACTTATGCTATAAAGGTATTTATTAACTGTGTGTTGGAATGGATTGTTTATATGTTAGTTTGTCAGTGTGGGGCTTTTTAGGTAGGGTAGACCTCCCTTTTGTGGAAACAATTCATGTCTTTGCATATGAGTGATATTCGATGTAAAAGGGAGAGGAGTGCATTATATAAACATTTATTAAAACATAAAGGAGTGGTGTTTACATTTATTGTTATAATAATTTCTAACCTTCTTATTAGTAAAACACAGAAAAGCAGGATATTGGATAAAAAGGAACAGAAGTGGATTATAAATTTAGAAGTAATGATAACAACCAGGATTAAATGAAATCTTTTGAGGTATTTATTCTGTGGTTATAAACATACAGTCCACTAGGGGGTGATGAATGATAAAGTTTGAAAAAAATATAAATGAATAAAATGCAATAGAAGTATTGTTTTTCTGTCTTAAATATTGTTTATTAATTTATGCAAAGGTTAAATATAACAGAATGTATTTTACGAAATGTTGATCACATGATTGAAGGGCACCAAAAACAGTTTGCTATAAAAAGGGCAGAATAAATGGTGATGATAGCATTGACAAAGGCTTGATTAAGGCAAAATCACTATGTGCTTTGCATGGTATTAGTTGAATTTTATTAATAAAGCCATTGTATTCTGTAACTAAGTGTTGGAGTGGTTGATGTGAAATATATATAAAGCATAATAAAATTATAGTGGTAAATTGGTCATAGTCAGCAGGACGGGGGGCTATAGAGAAATCAGATATTTCTAATGTCCCCCAAATTTTCTTACTAGTTATAAATGTGTTAATAGAGAGGATAAGAATGGTGGTACAAGAATGCAAGCAGACAGATGTTTGGGGGCATATTGCTATATCTGCTGATAACTGCATGTTAATATTGGATGTTATACAAGGAACGCGCCAATGTTTTGTATGTTTTGAAAGCCATTTGGAAACAGGTCTGTAATGTAATTGGAGATGAAAGGATTAAAGCTCCAGTAGGGAAGGACAGAATCATGACATTACACCTTAAATACCTTTAACTTTTTGAAAGATACCAATGTTTTGACATGTTTCTGTAAAGATGCTGCTACGTTTTATGTAAATAGCTTAATAGTTCCTTAGGAATTTTGTATTAAGGGGGATGCATTTGTGGAAAATAAGCACTGGGCACTTTAAGTGGTGGGATGTATTTGTATTTAATGATAAATTTAATAACTGAACAATGTATTTAAGCTGCTGAAATTTGTATTCAGATATCCTTTGAAGGGGAAAAGCCGAGGTACCAGGATTAAAGCTGTGTGGTACTCCATCTTTGTGTTTTGGATTTATTAATTCATTTTTTTTTGGCATGGTAATTTGCAATTCTTCTTTGTTACACATTTTTTGGTGTTACCAAATTCAATTTTATGTCTGGTGCTATTATGGAATCTTCTACAAATAGTTTATTTTTGGAACTATTAAAAGAGAGAGAATCTTGATTTGTTGGCACAGACCCATGGAGCCATGCTGGACATAATGATGAATTGTTTAAGCCTGAACAACTGGAAAAACTGATGGTAAAAGAAATTAATTTATTTTATGATATAAAACTCTTAGAGAAATATTTAGTTCTAAATATAACACCTAGAGGTCTTCAAATTGACTGGTTACCAGCTGGTGGGTTTACAGAGCCTGAACAAGATCTTCTGCAGGAACGGCGAGAGGTCTCATTGCAGTGTACTTTAGGCTGGTTGAAAATTCTGGTAAAAAGGAACTTGTAGTCATTGCAGCAAGTTCAACAAGAGATTACTGGCCTGCAGAATTCACTTAAACAAGCCTCTGAACCTACTTTTAATTCTAAATTTAGTGAGATTAAACAAAAACTTAATCGAGGCAAAAACCATTGGCAGAAAAAAGAAGAAACTTGAAAGGGACACAAATGATTTTGCCAGTTGCAATCTATATCAAATTTGTCACTTTCCTCATAAGGGGAGGTCTCAATTTAGAAAGAACAATGTTTTATCATCAAGCAGGGACACTTCATACTCATCTGGGTAAACATTTTCCAAAAAGAGTGTCTCTTTTGAGATGCTGCCTAATGAAGAACCAGCTGACCAGGTGAACCAATTGGGTTAATCTCAGGGCTTCCGGGGTTTTCAGCACATCAACGGCAGCACAGGCAACGAGCAGAAATGGAAAGGCAGATGTTAGCTGCTGAGAACAGTGAACAGGCATCTTTACAAATTGTTGACCATGGACTAAATGTTAATAAAGGTATTGATACCTTAAAAATTGTTAATTTACCAAATTTACCACTTTCTAATGTAGCCATTGGTGTGTTGTTTAAAGGGGTTAAATTCATCCCTACAAAGTGTCCTTCTCTTGCAAATGTTCTCATAAAAGCCAGTAAATTTTGTCGCAAACTTCATTTAAGAGTATTTTTTTCTAGAAAAGTTTTGTTTGGCAGGCAAAGTAATGTTTTGTTGACATCCAGTAGTTCTCAGGACTCTTTATTAGATTTTTTAGTATATGAATACGAAGATATTATGGATGTACATGACAATAGTGTTGAGGAAAGTGGGGATGGTGCCAATGGATTTGTAACAGGTTATGGCCAGTTTAAAATTCCTAATCTTCCACATGTTGAAAGTTCCTTTTGCCCTCTTAAGTTGTCTGCTGTCATTTCCCTGTTTGAAAAACTATTATTGAATGATATTGAAAAGGAATTTGGAAAGTTTAAATGCAAACATTTTAATTTGAGTAAAGATGAATGGCAGGAACTTTCTAAACTCCGTAGTTGTGCGGGTGACTATGTTTTTAGGGTAGTGGACAAGGGTGGGAATTGGGTAATTATGGACAAAGTAGGATACCAGGACATGGTATCTGAACTTCTGAATGACAACAGAAGCTATTTAAAACTTTCCTACAATCCTCAGTTGCATTTTAAAAGTGTGTTACTAGAACTACTGGAGAAAGGGGAAAGATTGGGTTTTCTTTCCTCACAGACTGTTAAGAAGTTACATATTGCCATGGCTAGAGATCCTTATTTGTATGCTATACCAAACATTCATAAGCATCTCAGCAAACATCTAGGTAGACCGATTGTTACTAGCATTGGTTCTTACTTGGAAAATATGGGGGTATTATTGGCCTCTTTATTGAAGAAACATTTAAATTCCATACCAGCCCACATAAAGAATGCACAGAAGCTTTGTGCTTTCATGAAGAATGTTATATGGAAAAAAGATTATTTCTGGGCTGCAATGGACATCTCTTCTTTATACACTAACATCACATTAGGCAAGGGTCTTGAAGCAATGGCAATTATATTGGGTGAAGGGACACATAGTTCTTACATTTTGGAACTACTGGAATTTTGTTTAACACACACATTTTACTTTCAACAAAGAATATTATTTGCAGATAAGGGGTTCAGCTATGGGGGCTCCATTTGGGCCATCTTATGCTATTTTGTATATGTGGGGGAATTTGAAAAATGCTTCATTTACTACCGTAGCTATTTTAAGGAACATGTAGTGTTGTATAAGCGATATATAGGCAATTTGTTTTTCATATGTAAGGGTTCATGATTTGATTTTGAGAAATTTGTGATTGATTTGAATATGAACACTCATGGATTGCAATTCTGTTGTCATGGAGATCCCAGTCCCATTAGCTTTTTGGATGATCAATTTGTTGTTAGCGAAATGGGTGCTATTCAATTTATTCCATTTAGAAAAAGTACTGCAGTTAATTTTTTGCATGCTTCTAACATGCACCCTGTACATCTTATTAGGTCATTGCCTTATGGAGAATTTAGAAGAGTATGATTGAATACATCTGAAACGGCTTTCAAAGATAAATCTTTGGTTGAAGTGGAAGAGAGGTTATTGGCCCGTGGTTATTCCAGTTCAATTCTCAATGAAGCAAAAAACAAATTGTTGAGAGAAACTACAAATAGGGAACAAGCATATGAAAAGTTAGGACTTTTGAATACAGAGATCACTTTACACCTAGTGAGGAGGAAACAGGAAATATTTTTTTTTTATCTTACGAGATTCAGTACCTTTTTTGGCACTCTAAAACAAGTGGTCACAAAATTATGGCCTATGATCATAGCAGATGATAAACTGGCAACCTTATTTCCACAACATGCAACTTTTATTTTGGTTGCTTTTTGAATTTAAAAAAATTGTTGACTCATCCCATTACAAATCATATACACAATAGTTCCATGGGATCCTTTTCATGTGGCAGATGTAGTGTTGTGGTAGAATAAGAAATGTATCTAACACTAAAATTAATGGAATTAGATTTATTTCTCAAGCAAGATTTAATTGTCAGTCATGTGATGTTATATATATTTTGGGATGTGGCTGCAATGAGGTAAAATGGTATATAGGGCAGACCAAAAGAAAGGTTAAGGTAAGAATCTTAGGTAGTACTAACTTCAGTCCAGTGGCAGAACATTTTATGAGGGTCCACTTTGGACATTGTGATTCTTTATTTTTTATTGTGTTTGGTCAGCCAACTGGTGATTGTGGTACTGGGATGTCATTTGCCAGTAAATTGAATTTGTTAGAAACTACTTTTATTTTTAATTATGGTACTCTGGCTTCCCATGGTTTAAATCAGGAGATACCTTTAACTTTTTGAAAGATTCTAATGTTTTGACATATGTTTCTGTAAAGATGCTACTAATTTTTATGTAAATAGTTTAATAGTTCCTTAGGAATTTTGTATTAAGGGGGATGTATTTGTGGAAAATAAACACTAGGAACTTTAAGTAGTGGGATGTATATGTATTTAATGATAAATTGAATAACTGAATAATGTATTTAAGCTGTTGAAATTTGTATTCAGATATCCTTTGAAGGCGAAAAGCCGAGTTACTAGGATTAAAGCTGTGTGGTACTCCATCTTCGTGTTTTGGATTTATTAATTACTCCTGGGAGCAAACCACTGAAAGAAATTATTGGGTGCTACAGGAAGTACACAGTAAGTAAAATGGAAAAAGTTAGGAACCATATTAATGGAATGAATTAATATGGTTGAGATGATGATGATGATGATGATGCTAAGGAGTTTTTTAGATGCATCAAGACATAACTCACTGAGGGTATCTAGTAAGTGGATTGGTGAGTTGGAGTATCATAGGTTCACATGGAGTTGAATGGGAAATTCAGGAGGTAAGTGTAAGCTAAGGGAGTACAGAGGATATGGACAACTATGGCATTTGTGTAACTGCACGATACATGTTATGTGACATTTTGAATGACACATGCTTAGCTATGTGAAAACATTTGCTGTGTAGCATTTGCAGCAGTTGTTAATTCTGTTAGGAAAGGGAGCTGGCACCCCTTACTTCCATTCCTGTCTAGTTTCAAATGTGTAAGCCAGGTTAAGGGTGGCTGTGCCTTCACTATTGCAATTAACCAAATTAATATACATTTTGCTGAAGGCTGTTCACTTTCAAAAAAAAAAAAACATACCTCATGGATTGATACACACTTTCTTTATATGGGTCAGGCCCCAATTGTCAGAAAATGGGTTCTGCAGTTTATCGTGACTGCAATGATTATTCAAAACAATGGTACAGTAATCAGCCTAGTATGGGGTTGCATAGTCCTTGTTTCTAAGCCGACAAGCTATCGATAGGCTAACCAGTTATTGCACCTTTGATAGGAGTTTATAACATAACCAAAATAACCTTCATGACTTAGTCGTAAATAAATAAGATTCAATTCAACTAGTTAATAATCACAATCACAGATTTAATCTCTCTCTCTGCTCTTTGAAAGAATGTTACATCTATTTCTCCCAAGATTATGACCATCTCAGCATTCCAACTAATCTATTTGCAATGTCCCAACAAAGCAGAAACAAATAAATCCTACGCTAGAAGAATGGAGGTACAATTAATTTCCTAACTGTATGAAAACAAGTAGTGATTTTTATCTATAATGTGTGGTTTTAATTCGCCTAGTATTCTTAAACAGAATGCATACAGTCGAGTTATGTCCACCTATTGCAAATAACAGTCATTAGGAATATGCCAGCTGTGAAATGATAAACTTATCAGCGTCAGTGCTGAATGCTGGAGATGGAGAAGGACAGCAGGGAGAAAGTCTGACCGATTATAGGATAAGGACTGTGAGTGAAGCGAGAAGAGAAAGAGAAGCAGGAGGATGGAGATAAGTTTCTGAAGTGTTTTTGAAAAGTCAGAGTACAGGTTGAAAAACGGGAAGAACCTTTGGGGAATGTAAAAAAAGATGCCAGAAAGCTGTATTGAATAAGGGT
The DNA here is from genome assembly GCF_019279795.1 of Protopterus annectens. NCBI lineage: Eukaryota > Metazoa > Chordata > Ceratodontiformes > Protopteridae > Protopterus > Protopterus annectens. Next base: position 465,464,769 of record NC_056746.1, read on the forward strand.
CTGACTTTTATACCCTCTGCATGTACCAAAGTAAATTAATTGTTAACTGATTTAAGAGTCTATGTTAGGAATGTAGCACTCAAATTGTTTTTTTTTTTAAAATGATGACAAGCAGGATAATACTATGTTATCCAAAAAAAGTTCCTTTACACCTGTCATGCCTACTCATGTAGAGTCTTTTATTAGAGCTTGTGAGAATGAAATTTATAATAGTTTTTATATGAACAGTAAAGGTTCCTTTCATAATCTCACAACAGATGAGGGACATGCTCTGCAATCTTTACAGAGTAACCAAGCCCTGTGTATAAGACCTGCAGATAAGGTTGGGGCTATTGTTATTCTAAATAGGAGTGACTATGTTCAATCTATGAAGGAAATGTTAAGTTTAGTAGATACTTATATTCCAATAACACAGGCTCGGTACTTGAAAATAGTTAATAATGTTAAGGAATGTTTATATGATTTGTTAATGTGTAGATAAATAGATCAGCAGTTATATAGGTTTTTCATAGTTGACCATCCAAGCATACCTTATATCAAAGGGTTGCCTAAAATACATAAATATTTGGATAAACCACCTTTAAGACCAATTGTAGATGGAGATGGTTGGGCTACAGAACCCCTTTCGGTATATGTGGAAAGTAAATTAGGACCCTTAGTTAGGCAGATACCCATGATTTTGAAAGACACGTCTCATTTTTTGAGAGATTTAAGGGAATATAATGAATTTTAAGGGTTAGGTAGTTGTTATATGGTCACCCTTGACGTACAAAGCCTATTTATCTGCATACCTAATGAGCATGGCATTGAGGTGGTAAGGAGTGAGTTAAGGGAAATAGGTACTAGTGACACCAATGAAATTATTTTGATATGTATCTTATTAGACCTAATATTATCTAATACTCTCTATCTATATATATATATATATATATATATATATATATATATATGACAACAGTGTATATTTACAGAAATGGGGGGTTGCCATGGGCACCCCCTGTGCAAATTTGCACGCGAACCTGGTAGTCCATCATTGGGAGAAACAGTATCTATATAATAGTGCATACAGTAAACATATTAAAATGTATAGATGTTTTGTTGATGATACCTTTATGTTTTGGGATGGAGAGATACCATTATTTGATTTTATTAAATATTTAGAATCTACAACAGACTTCCTGAGATTTACTATATCTTCTTCTTTTGAGAACATAGATTTTTTAGATGTCTCTGTATATAGAGACAGCCAGGGTAATATCAATATGAGGCATTTTAGGAAAGCCTGCTGGAAGAATAGTAATTTAGTTAGCAACAGCATGCACCCTAAGCATATTTTTCCAAATGTCATTAAAGGGCAGTTAACTAGAGCCAGTAAAATATGCAATGTGCAAACTGACTTGGAGGAAGAGGTTAATTATTTAGAGCAGTTATTCATAAAAAGGGGATATGAAAAAAACTGTTTTCCAAGCTATTAAGAATGAAACCTTTGCAGGTAGTAAGGTAATTAAATCTACAAATGCAACGTCTTCATTGAATTTAATTACAAAAAAGGACACTAAGCACAGTAATAAGGTGCGCTTTATTACTAAATATGCTAGTGATACCAGCAAGGTCTGTGATATAATTAAAAACAACTGGCATTTTCTGATAACTGACAAGGAAACAGAAAATGTTATAGGGAGAGTGCCTAGTTTTGCATATAAGAACAGGAGCAACCTGAAACAGTTACTATGTAACGATCGGCAAAAGAACATTTTGCCCTTGCAGAAGTTTGGTACGTATCCTTGCAACAAGTGTAAAATGTGTCAACATGTTTCTAATGCACAGGAGTTTAAACATACAGTTTTACCCTTTACCTTCCAGCCAAGATTCTATGCTACTTGCAAAACTACCAGCTTAGTGTATATGACAGAGTGCATTAAATGTTTATGTTTCTATATAGGGAAAACACATAAATGACTTAGAGATAGAATTTATCAGCACATTTATGATGTAAAAAAAATAAAAACAAATTGAATGCATTAGCTAAGCATACTATAGAATTTCATTTGCATAAGTTTAGGTTTAGAGTTCTATAAAATGTTAGTAATGATAAGAGAAGAGTAATTTTAACAATTTAATTGAGCAAATTTAGCTTAAGTGGATATTAAAGTTGCAAGCACACATACACCATGGACTAAATAATTATGTCTGCATTAAACCCGAGCTAGAAGCTTGTTCTTTTAAATGAATGTATAGTAAGTAGATAATGGTTTGATTAATGTAATTTATTTGATGAATCAATTTTAATTGATGTATTTAATTGATTGTGTTTTGATTATAAAAAGCTTAGGCATTTTATTAATTTTATTAAAGACTTGAGAAAGTGTAGCCTGTTCTACGTGAAAGCACTTGTCTAAATAAACTTGTTTAAGCTGTGGTGATTATCTGGATTTTTTTACTTAATTCTTAAACAGAATGCATACAGTCGAGTTATGTCCACCTATTGCAAATAACAGTCATTAGGAATATGCCAGCTGTGAAATTATAAACGTATCAGCATCAGTGCTGAATGCTGTAGATGGAGAAGGACAACAGGGAGAAAGTCTGACCGATTATAGGATAAGGACTGTGAGTGAAGTGAGAAGAGAAAGAGAAGCAGGAGGATGGAGATAAGTTTCTGAAGTGTTTTTGAAAAGTCAGAGTACAGGTTGAAAAACGGGAAGAACCTTTGGGGAATGTAAAAAATAATGCCAGAAGAAGACAGCTCAGTGTGGGAACCCAGAAATCAAAGGTATTGGGAAAATAGGTCTGAAATGTATGATTTAAGGCAGGGTTGAATGTTATGGAGTGATGTCATCCAGATAGTAAAAATTAAGCAATGAGGCTAATGCAGTGATGTCAGATAGTGGAAACTAAGTGATGAGGCTCACGGAGTGATGTCATTCAGATAATAGAAACTACGTGATGAGGCCAATGGACTGATGTCATTCAGATGATAGAAACTAAGAGATAAAGCTAGGTGAGAAGGGAACTCCATCTGAAGATGAATGCTTGAGACATAACTAGTAAGTTGCTGCCTCATATCTCAGAGGTAGAAAGACGGGATTAAAAAAGGAAGTAAAGTAGATGGGAACAGGATAGCAACTTCCAACTTTGGAATGGAGAGGGAGATGAAGGGTGTGCACAGGATATGTAGTGATCTTCCAGTGGAGACAATGGGAAGAGTGCTGTACTCCGAAAGAAATGGAGCAAGACAGAGTAAGCAGGATGGTTAGAAAAAGGTTAGGAAAAGTAAGAAAAAGTTTACAGGGGTTAGTGGACTGCTGAAGGAAGTGGGATCAGGAAATAAAAGTAATTTATTGGCAGTTTTAAACTCCATTTCACATTAGGGGTTTACGGAATAGCAGTGATGGTAAATTTTGGAGGTGCAGTGGGCAAAAGGTGGTGATGATTCATATTTTCTGAGGACAAAATGAAGTAAAAATGTTATGGAAAAAGTGTATTAGAGATTTAAAATGTATTCACAGTAAGAAGCTTCCTAAAAATTTGAATTCTGTAATATATTGGATAGGTAGACTAAAATTAGACTGAAGAACAAGAAGAAAACAGAATAACCATTCTGGGAGAGTGAGTTAACATTTTGACAATACAAAGATGTAAAGTCAAATAACATGGACAAAGGGGTAAATGAGGAACATTTGAAGACATATAGGATGGTCCTATGGGTGAAACTGACTGAAGGAGAAAAGAGTTAATGCAAAACAGAAGTTGGGTAGTTCAGTCTTGATAATTCCCAGTTGAAAAGCAGCAAGAGTTAAGTGAGTGTGTGTGTGTGTGTGTGTGTGTGTGTGTGTGTGTGTGTGTGTGTGTGTGTGTGTGTGTGTGTGTGTGTGCGCGCGAGTGTGTGTGTGGGCGGGTGATCTGTACATGATCAATATTTCTTCATTCACATTCCAGTTAAAGGGAGACTTGATTTGACTGTTAGAAGAAAATTTTTAATGCACCACTTTAAATACCAAGAGGTTTGCTAAATTTGGTGCTCTTTAGAGCTGGCCTACTCTGAAGACAAGAAGACTACAGAGAAGGAGAAGAAGACTACAAAGCCTTTTTCCATCTGGGTTCCTGCAGTCATCACACTAAAAGGACTTCATCAGCTTCCTAGGTTTAAGAGCAATGTTGCAGCCTTTGGTGAGTGCAGATGCTTCCGTGTGACAGCTACATGAGCTTGGGTACCAGTAAGGGACTGGAGTGTTTGATTCTGATTGGATAGTTTCTGCAGTGGGTTGGCTGCATTTTGATAGGTTGGCTTCTCTACAGGCAGAGCCATTAAGAGTTTAAGTATCAAACGAAAGAGCCTAGTCTACAACAGGTAAAGGAACCTCTCATTTTTGTTCTAGATGATATAAATTTCAGTGCCTTTTTTTTCAGAACGTTGTTGTAGAACTATGACTGCATTTTATACTGCCTTATTTCATACAGGAAATCACTGCATCTTTTTTAGCTTAATAACTTACTAACTGCACTCTTGTAGACATATTTCTGAAATTACCACTTATATTCTTTTTAGTATTATTGATTTTAAACAGTATTGCTGCATCTGTGCCCTGTCAGTGTTGTACTGTTGTTCACTTTTGCTTTGCTGACTGCACTGGTATTAAATTTAAATAATACTACATTATTGTTTCTTGCAGCTGTGGTACTGTTACTCACTACTGGCATTATTTAAGACAATACTCCAGTATTGTCTGTTACTCGTACTAAGTATATAAAAACAAATTTGCTTATTATCTTAGTTACTGACTGCAGTTTTTGAATTTCTGCTTATTACTGATTACTTGTTTTCTTTCAGCTTTTCCTGGTTAGGGGTCGCCACAGCAGAACTCCGGTCTGCTAATGATTGGCAGTAGATTTTTACAGTGCCAAGGTGCCAGCTCGACACCCAACCTTCAACGAAGGCACGCCCATTCACGCATGTCTTTTGAATGCTACTCGACCGCAGGGAGGACATGCAGACTCCACACAGAAGGCGCTCCAGCCGAGAATTGAGCAGGAGAACCTCTTGCTGTGAGCCGACAATGCTACCGCTGCACCACCGCAGCTTCAACAACAACAATAACAACAACAACAACTGATTCCTATAGTGTTACAATATTTAAAGCAACTGCTTCATATTACTATACTAGAGATTACTGGGTTACCTTTGTGATATACCTTTATTACTCAACTGACTACTGTACTCTTGCTACTCATAAAACTACTCATTTAGATTATCTGTATCAATTACAGTGACTGCATCTAGATCCACAGAGTTAGACTACCCATTATTTATTGTTTTTACAGGCTCACATTTGCACTTGCAACTACCACAGTAGTCAGACTTCAATCTTTTATTCTTTAGACATATCCTAGGTTATCATCTTTTTGTAGCCCAGTCATTTATCCTCTTCTGTATTATACCAAACATAAATTATTCACCTTTCCTATACCTATTCATCTGCTCTGGCCAGTATGCAATCTCAGTTTGCTGTTCCACCTCTCATGGCCAGCCTGGTAGCATCAGGTATTTTGAGGCATGCAATGACTCTGCCTTGTGCACACTGTGAATCTGTGTAAGAAAAGACTACTATCACTTATCCATTTAGATGTTAACATTAATTTTTATGCAGTTTAAATTTCTTAAGTAAATGAGTAATGTTGGAATTGTTTTTAAAGTTTTTTGCTAAAGCTGTCTGTTGAAAGTGGTTGAGGGTTCATGAACTTTCAACTTAATAAACATGTTAAAAGAGTATAAGTGCTTTTCCAAGACATCTTTTAAATCCTTTTATTTTATTTTATGTTTTTTGGCTTTTGTCTTTGTTTTAGGCTGATTATTTTACTTGTGGATATATAATAATTATACTAAAAGGAAGTATAAGAATAAAATGTGCTCCAAACAACAAACAAGGTTTAGGACACCTGAGGCAAATGCAATAATAAGCTGTAAAGTTATTACCATTATGCTGAAATACCCACTGAATTACAATGGCAATCAAAACTGCATTTAAATACTTTATATTTTTCAAGTCTAAGAGATGTTTGAAATTCGCAAAGCAGAGTTAGCAAATTCTCTTTGGATGAGGTAAGCAAGCATTATTTTCTGTCAGTTTATGCGCATATGTGTGCATTTCTATAGAGCCTGTGTGTGTGTGTGTGTGTGTGTGTGTGTGTGTGTGTGTGTGTGTGTGTGTGTGTGTGTGTGTGTGTGTGTGTGTGCGTGTGTGTGTGTGTGTATGTGTGTGTCTGTGTGTGTGTGTGTATGTGCATGCAGTCCATTACGATTCATCAGAACGTCAGCATTCCAAGTCACATTTCCAATCTCATGATGAAACTGAATTTCAGTATCTTAGCAGAGAAAAGCAAAACAAAGCATTGTAGCATTGAATGCAATGGAGGGCAAAGCTTCTGATAAACCTCCTTACTGAAACAAACAGTATTGGAGTTGATGATACAGATGTCTGGTGCACTGACATGTTTGAAAATGAAACACCGTGGATGGAAAAGTCAGAAGTTATTTCACCTCATCCAAACATCTGTACTAAACATGCAGCTAACCAAACAAGGGCTAACCTACTAATTAATGTGGTCTAAATGAATGGTCATTCAGTCCACTGACTTAGATTTCCTGTTTCTGCACTTACTACTCACTATTTTCCTTTTAACTTAGTGATATATAAGGGAGCTTTCAACAAGTCTGCATTTAACCACTGCAGTTTAGACTGCATTTTTGCATTACAGCTTCAGCAAACTGCATGACATCAATGCTTTCCACAAAGCATCTAAAGTATGTTAAAGATGTGCGTGTGTGTGTGTGTGTGTGTGTGTGTGTGTGTGTGTGTGTGTGTGTGTGTGTGTGTGTGTGTGTGTGTGTGTGTGTGTGTGTGTGTGTGTGTGTGTGTGTGTGTATGAAAACCCACAATGTCACATCAGCATGGCCAAAAAAAAAAAAAAAAGAACAAGAAAAAAAAAATATGCTTTTGCCTTTATCAAAGAATAAAAATAAGGAAATATTTATTTATTTATTTATCTATTACTGATTGTGTTTACATTGTTAAGCAGTTTGCATACCTTCATGTTAAGTATCTTAGCAAGGTGTATGACACTAGACAAACTAGGACTACAGAAGGGTCTCACTGAAAATATGTTTATATTTCTCTAGGTTAGAAAAAGTAAACATTACAAAATTACTTGTATGAGATGGAAACTGTAATCAGAAAGAATGAGGGGAATCCTTCTATTCACTTCACAGGTCAGTCAGTGTACTGAGCTTACATAAACAGGAAAAGATGGAGTTGTTCACTGGAGATGATTAATCAAAATGTAGCTTCATACTGGAATTATTCCCCCAGATTCAGCAAGCTCTGCACGGAGTGCAGGAATACTGGAAGAGCTGCTGCACGCAATATGGCTGATGACCAATCCAGGAACAAGCTCCTGGGATGTGCACAAGCGCTCCTACACTATTCCTGCATGAGCACCACTGCAATATGCTAATTACCTCATTTGCTGGTGAAAACCATGCAAATGAGGTGAATTAGCGATCCAGGAAGCAGGCTGGTGTCTGTGCAGGAATAGTGTAACCTGCAGAAATGTATTCGGTTACTAACCAAATACATTTCTGCAAATTACAAAATGAAGGCATAACAGCTCGAAAGAAAGCATATATTCAATATAGTAGGCATACCAATGGCCACATATGTGGTCATTGGCATGAAAAATAGTTGCAGTATTATAAAATAAAAGTTTTTTTTTAGACAATCTCGGACGTTTAAGCATAGGGTAGTGGAGTGCAAATGGGATCGCCACGAAAATAAGAAAAAAGGGGGAAAATAAGCTTTTATACCCAAATCAGCATTTTGCCATAATAGTCAATGGCATGCATAAGACAACAATACCAGGGAATAGTGGTTGCTAAGAGGGAAGGCTCAGTGTGAGTGTGGTAACTATGAATTATTTATGCAAATGAGGGAACTGATGCTGAATCACAAAATTCCTCTCAGTGTTAGCTTGCACCCAACCGTGTAGGTGCAGCAACACCATGGTATAAGTATTAGAGGTGGATGATCTAATAAGGGGGTGTGTCATGCATGCCGTAAGCTTATTGGAGCTGTGTGGCCTGTGTTTGCCCTTAGCTAAACAAAGCTAAGGAAGGGTGTGTGTCTCACATTGTTGAGCACTGTTTTCCCCACTTAAACAGGTGAGCGCACCACTCACCAGGTTTTAAACAAAACAAAAAAAAAACAAAAAAAAACCAGGAAATAGCAGCAATGTTCACATCTGAGCACTGGGTATGCACGGCGCACTTTGGGGCTTGAACAGGAAGGCAATGGGAAGGGAAAACAGCAGTAGGAAGGCAATCAAGGAGAACTAGCATAGCTGGCAGGTGAAATACATCAGAATCAGCCAATTACACAGACAGCAGCCCAGCACACTAGTATAAACTATGCAAACACCTTTCAGTCTGCTTTTTCCACAAACTCTACACCACCGGTGTACACAGATGGGGAAATTTTACCTGACAAATCTAACAAAATGTTAGGGGCTGCTGTCGCTCTCATACAACAATATATGCAAGAAGCTGAGGGTGGTGAGGATGTGAATGCTGACGACCATCCCACAATGAGAAGAAGAGTGCACAGACCCAAGGGTAACCTACACTACATAAGCTGGAGATAGTGGAGTGCTATTGGGTAGACAGGGACGTTCTACAACAAATTGTTGAGCAGTGCTGGCCCTGTTTCACACACAGAACCAACAGAGGAGAACCCATCCCAGTGGATACCAAGGTATGTGTAGGCTTAAGAATACTAGCCACAGTTACCTTCCAAAGAGAAATTAGGGATATCATGGGGATCTCACAGGCATCAGCTTCCAGGGTACTCCACCAGTTCCTGGATGCCATGTCAGCACATGCCGGTGAGCACATGTATTTACTCAACACCCGTGAGGCGTTGACAAGCAATATGTGTCTCTTCCACCAAATAGCAGAATACTTTGAGGTACTGGGTGCTATAGACTGCATGCACATACACATCAAAGTACCAATCAGCGAGCGGGGTAAGGTCTACAAAAACTGCAAGGGCTTCCCCTTCATCAGTTGCCAGGTTGTGTGTGATGCCCAGGGCATTATCTTGACTGTGTGTGCTGGCAGCCCTGGAAGCTATCACAACTCTCACATCTAGCATATGACACAGCTGTACCAGTCATTTGCCAGTGGGGACATCCCATATGGCCACCTAGTGGGGGATGCTGGCTATGCACTGGAGCCGTGGCTGATGACACTCCTCAGCAATGAACACACACCTGAACAAGAACTCCATAATGAGGCACATGCACAAACAAGAATCACAATAGAGCGTGTGTTTGGGATGCTTAAGTCATGGTTCTACTGCCTGAACATATCCGGTGGAGCCTTGCACTACTCATCAGCTACATGTACACAAAGGTTTATAATATATGCCATGCTACACAATATGATCCTGCAGTAACAGCTGCAGCAGGAAAAGCACCGGGCAAGGCCACACAGCCCCCCACCATTGCCAAGGCACAGAGTGACTTGGAGGAGGAACTAAGTGAGCCTGCCCATGTAGGCATAAGGAGGCATGCCCAGTATGCCCAGGCCTTGGGAAAGAGACAAAGTATAGCACATACACTGACATGGTAGGGACCCAGGGAATGACACCTCTCTCTGACTCACACATACAGTAAAAGGGATGCCAAATATGACACTACCTGTGCTTTACCATGTATAGGGAGTGTACTATGTGCATCTGACATAGTCAGCCCTCTAGCACCATCCTCAGTACTGGCTCAGGAACAAGATAAGTCATTCTTCCTATTAATTACTGAATGTAGTAGTATGTTCTGATAGTTGTATCTATGGTATGGACGTGAGCATGCAAGGGAATCGGGTGGCTGAATGGGATGGCAGCAGATAGTGGACATCTATATGGGCAGCATGAAATCCATAACAAATACTGGTGTCAACACACTAGGCAGTACTAGACAAGGTGACAGACCCCACCACAGTACATGCGGTGGCCCAAATAACTGTTTGTGTCCATAGGGCACACACATGCATGTCAGTGAGGCTCACATACCCACCACCAGCCTCAGCCAGCAGGATAGGTGTAGATGACCATAAAGAAAGGCTGGGCTAAGGCATCCAATTGATGGCAATGGTGAAAAGCCCCCCTTCAGACCTACACAGACAGACTACAACAGGTCTGGCAGTTGTATGTTAGTTCTGAAGAGTAAGAAGTCTGAAACTGAAATGAAGGTCAATAAAGCCTAAGATCTGTACTCTACTGATATGCCGCCAGTCTGTATGATAGGTCAGAATACAAAATGACATGGATACAGAGTACAAGAAATACCAGTACAGTCATAGCAAATGTTTAAAGTCATCAGGTGTGCCCCCCCTCCCCACAATCCTATGTAGAAATGCAGTAAAATGTAAATATGAGGAGCAATATCAGTGGAACACAGATTACCCAAGCCGGCCCAATCTACAGGACAGATTATTGCATGTGTACAATATGGAGGGGTCTGTGTGTTAGGTTGTTGTGTGTTTAATATTGTCTGGAAGTGGTCAGCATGTAGGCATGGAGAGTTGTGTCTTGGTGGCCTATGGGCAGTACTGTAGTTGATAGGGCCATGTTCTGACAACTGCAGTGCCAACCGCAATGCTTCTCAGCAATACCCATGTCAGCAGTTGTCCATACTCACTGTCCAGATGTCAATATCTGTCACCATCTGAAAGATGGACATGAGATGAATGTGGGCCCATACAGATGTGGGCCCTGCTACAGATGGCCTGCATCACTACCAGGTGGCCTACAGTCCTCTGTCAAAGGCCTGTGCCTCACCTGTAGTGCTAATGTATGGTATCTCATGGGGTCCTAACTAGCAACCTAACACAGTCAACAGCACAAAAATGCAAGGCCATGTTGACAAATCCCAGTAGCATGTCCCCCATGTCCTACTGCATGAACTGTGGACCAATCCATAAATCCCACTGGGATGAAGGGCCAACTATAGGGATACTTCTTAGATATCACTTGCATAATGTTAGGAAGAGGATAGAATAACAGAGGGGGGTGCAGAAGGATGGACATCATGGAGTGTGTGAAGTCTGAAACTCTGATGTGTGCCCGTACTACCCCTGCCTGCAAACCCAGCAATGGGTGGCTACAAACCTGCTCATAAATCACAATGTGAAGGGGAACTGACCAGATATATAAGCCCTGCCTCTGGGTAACCTGGGTGAATCTGTACAGCTGAGAGGTATGGCCACAGCAGGATATGGCCATTCTGTTAAGTCGATATATGTACAAGAAGGGGATCCTCAGCCACCATAGTACCAAGGTGCTGGACCATTTACACAGACCCATCAGCAAGTGTCTGTAGCTACCCCTCCAGGATGGCAGGAGTGTGCAAGAATGTGTAGGCTGCGGACCACAATACTGGACTCAGCTTCATTCATTTTGTATTTCCAAGTAAATACCTATGAGCAAGTAATTATATCTGTCAGTAGTTGATGACATAATACATCACAGTGTAAAACAGTACATATGTCCGAATATCTCTGCTAACACCAAACATGTAACACAAGCATCATAGACAGCAATAGTTACAGTATCCCTCTTTCATCCATTATGACTCCATATTGTCAACCTATCTACAGATATCCCGCAGAAACAGGTTGCTAGCTATAGGTGTAGAACACCAAACCCTGGACTGGAAAAAACAACCTGGAATGGATTCACACACTCAGTACAGAAGGTCATACTGTGCATGCTCCTACACTTAGCGAAATGAAGCCCATGTCTGACAACACAGTGGACTACACATATCTGTCATTTGCAGATGTCTGTGCACACACACCACATAGTACACAATTTATGCTTCACACACATACACACATTGGATAGGAATACTCACACATATCTAAGGCCAACAGACTATAATATGTCAAACATACTCATACAGAGATGTGGGGAAGAGAGAGACAGACAGTGACAGAGAGAATTTCATTATGAGGCCTGTCCCACTCACTACACATCCAATTGGCCTATATCACATGATGTGCTGATGTCAATCACTGTAGACATTCTTTTTGGTAGCCCTCAGCCCTATAGTGTCTGTGGTGCTTATGATAACTGTGTAACACAATAGTACAAATAAGTATTCATGTAGCATTTGTAAACTCAGTCCTGTCAAATGTAAAGTTGTGTATGACTGAGTGTGTGTGTGTTTCCAGAGGAATGATTTATGGCCCATTCACACACACTGCACTTCCCATTGCCCATGTTAGCACTCCTGCTGATGTCAGTCACCTTGAAATAACCCTTTGGGCAAGTCTCAGCTCTCTAAGCTATGTGGTGCTCATGATAGCTGTGTAATACTGTAGTGTAGCAAACTAGTTAGGTAGAAGTTCTAATCCCTGACATAGAAACTGTTAAGCTATGTGTGTGTGTTTGGAGATGAATGCTTTTGAGGTCATTCACACTCACTACACCTCCCATTGCCCTACCTTAGCACTCCTGCTGATGTCAGACACCTTGAAATAACCCTTTGGCCAAGGCTCATCCCTAAAAGCTCTGTGGTGCTCGCAATGTCTGAGTAATACTGTAGTGTAGCAAACGAGTTAGATAGGAATTCTAATCCCAGACACGGCAACTGTTAAACAGTGTGTATGTCTGTTTGGAAATGAATAATTTTGAAGCCATTCACACTCACTACACCTCCCAGTGCCCTACTTTAGCACTCCTGCTGATGTCAGTCACCTTGAAATAACCCATTGGTCAAGTGTCAGCCCATAATCTCTGTGCCACATGCAGTAACTGCGTAATACTAGAGTGTAGCAAAATAATTAGATAGGACTTTTAATTCTCATCCTAGCAACTGTGAAAATGTGTGTTTGTGTGAGCAAGTTTGTGTGTCTTTGTTGACACCTGATTTTGTGGACATTCATACTTACTATACTTGCCTTACCTCATCCTTTAGCACTGCTGCTGATGTCACTCACCTTCAAAGATACCATTGGAGAACTCTCCAGCATATAAGCACCGTGGTGCTTGTGATAACTGTGTAATACCATAGTGTAACAAGTTAGGTAGGTAGGAGCTCTAATCCTGGTCCTAGCAACTGTGAAAATGTGTGTGTTTGTGTGAGAGAGTGTGTGTGTCTTTGTTGACACCTGACTTTGTGAACATTCACACTTACTACACTTCCCTTTCCCCTCCTTTAGCACTGCTGCTGATGTCACTCACCTTCAAAGATACCTTTGGACAGCTCTCCAAAATATAAGCTCCATGGTGCTTGCGATAACTGCATAGTACCATAGTATAGCAAACTAGTTAGGTAAGAGTTCTAATCCTGGTCCTGGAAACTGTGAAAGTGTGTGTGCTTGTGTGAGAGAAAGTGTGTGTCTTTGTTGACACCTGATTTTGTGGACATTTACATGTACTACACTTTCCTTACCCCTCCTTTATCACTGCTGCTGATGTCACTCACCTTCAAAGATACCTTTGGACAGCAATCCAAAACATAAGCTCCGTGGCATGTGCAATAAATGCATAATATCAAAGTGTAATAATCTAGTGAGGCAGGAGTTCTAATCCTTGTCCTGGCAACTGTAAAAATGTTTGCGTGTGTGTCTTTGTTGACACCTGATTTTGTGGACACTCACACTCACTACACCTCCCTTGCCTCTCCTTTAGCACTGCTGCTGATGTCCCTCACCTTCAAAGATATCTTTGGACAGCTTTTCAATCTGTAAGCTCTGTGGTACATGTGATAAATGTGTAACACTGTGGTATCAATACCATAACTAGATAGAGGTTTTAAACTGAGTACTAGCAAGTGGGTGCGTGTGTGTGTCATCAGTATCCTGTATGGGTGTTGAGGTGATTGTGTAATAACAGGATTCATTGCAGGGTAGATTTTGCTACATTATTATGTTGACTTATATGTTCCAATGTCTACATTATAAGGCCAACAGTTGTCAAACACCATAGAGGTTGTTATGGACAATCCACAACCATAAATGTCTACTGCCATGTGCAATGACTATGTGACAGTATGGATTAGTGAACAATACAGGCAACCATTATAATAACCAGAGACCACTCTCCATCCACGGATCATACACAAACATGCTTGGCTTTTTCTCTCTTCCTTTCTTTCTCTTTTTTCTTTCTTTTTCTCTGTCTCTTCCTCTCTTCCCCTCTCTGGTAGATGTAGAAAAATACACCTGTTTTGCATAGGCAGCAGCTTGACTTTTGTAGGTAATGCTGATGATGAGCTGATGGCCTGTGTACGAATTGCAGCCTCCCACTTGCTAATTGCATGTGGAACACATGTGATATCATTCCTATAGCCAATTGCATGGAAACACACTCCTATAACTAAACACTTCATGTTGGTGTTGGGCCTTTTCCTTCACTGTGAGCAGGATTTCATGTGGGTGTCTGACAAACAGCATCACAGAGGGTAGTTGGAAATGCCTCTTACAACACACACTGTGGAGACAGGCCAACAAACTGGAGGTGGATGCTCCAGACATGGGGACAGAATGTAAGTATTGCTGTTCTACAGTTGAAGTAATGTTGGTTTAACAGGGTTTGTGTGGATATAGCTGTTCTGCATGATTTAAAGTCTGGCATGACAGTGTTAAGTGGTTGAGAAAACTCTCAGCTGTAGGGCTATCTTCAGACTGGTCAGTTTGGAGTCTTATATTTGGTGTGTTACTAACACATTTTCTGTCTTTATAAATGCAGTAGTATACTCTGATGATTTCAGTCAGTAAATGGTAACATCCATGTGTGATACAGACTTCATATCCATCAGAAGACATACATCACAACAAAGACTGTTACACCAGCAATTTACTCAGTTAATAATAGCAATATGTCAATATTGGCCCTGTGTTTGTGCATCTGTCCCCCAAGTGTGTCACCCTTTGTTCATATGGCATGCAGTAAGAGGTGGATATGTACAGTATACCATTATTTACTGACATCATTCCTGATATCAAGCCAGTGATATATCAGACTGCCAGACATGTTATGTATAGGAGGCCTTATATTTGAGGACAAAACCTTTACATTCTGTTGTAGTCTGTACAGTAGTGAGGTCGCTTATGGTGATTGTTGACACAGTGTCAGTATTGTGTAGCAATGTATTGTTAATATGTTATTTGGCCTGTGTATAGACTGGGGTAGATGTCAGTGTTATTGGTCCTGTTCTATCTGATGTAGCATGCTGCTCCAGTTTCTGGTACCCTATCAGCTTATATGTTTGTAGAACCAGACTGAGACATGTCCCATACCACAGTCAGGAATCAGACTACACTGTGAATTGGGCCAGTATATGTAGGGTTAGTGTGTGAGTGGAAAATATGAGAATGGGTTTTGTTCACACAGTCCATATACTGTACTATTAATTAGGCTTACCATTATGTGACTGTGTTGAGACTGGTTGTCGGTATGCACTTTCACACTGGTGTATGTTACTCTATGCTATTACATGCCTGTAGTGCCTGCTATATTTGCAATTACATGTGTATTCCCCCATAGGAAAATTGGTTTAGTGTCATGGCAGTTTGCCTGTAGTTTAGACAATGCTTGGTGGTATGCCTAGCAGCTCAATGTATTTACCCTAGTGTGATGTTATGTCCAGATATTTGTCAGATGAACTGTTGCCTGGCCACCATGCATGTTGTGTATTTCTGACAAAGCAGTGGGATGCTGTGAAGATGTATGTCACTAACTAGTGGGAAGTATGTGGGCTTGGGACCTCTGCTCGTCCAGTTAATATGTGTTAGGGCAGACAGGAGGGTGTGAATGCATCAACTGTGTGAGTTTATTTACTCCAGTATTTGTGATATATTCCCATTTTCATTGCTTTAAACATCCCCTTTCCCCCTTTGTCAGGCTTGGTCCACATTTCTTGCATTAAGGAGTTCTGTGTATACCTCTTGACTGACCAGATTGTTTCAGACTGTCCACGTTTATTGCTCATATTTTGGATCTATATTAGAAGACTATAGGCGTATTCTTTTGAATGCGTCTTGGTTGAACTGAAAAGGCTGAAAACAGAAAATATCGAAGCGGCTGTTAAAGGAACTCTTTCCCTGGGAAAGAATTTGCTTGGCCGCTTCAGTACTTTGCTGTTTTTGGCACTGTAGTGCGGTTTCGGAGTTGGTATATTTAAGTAGGGGGGGGGTGGGGGCACAGCCTCCCACTGAATGTAATGTTTGAGATTGATTTTTTATTTTTTTTTGGAACAGTGATTTTTTTTTTCCCTTGGAAAACTTAAAACGTTTCTGTTGAGCCTTGTTTGTGCTTCAGTGACTTTCTCACAACCCTGTGCTTTTGGTTATTGGTTGTTTTGGAGGGTTGTTTTCCTCTGGTTTTCGTCTCATATATATATATATATATATATATATATATATATATATATATATATATATATATATATATATATATATATATATATATATATATATATTTATATATATATATATATATATATATATATATATATATATATATATATATATATATATATATATATATATATATATATATATATATATATATATATATATATATATATATCCTTTTTATGTGTAAACATGAGTGTTGTATAAACCTTTTCAGATGTATCCCACCATATTTATCTCATATGTGTATATTTAGATGTAAAAACATGACTGATTCAAAACTATTTTCACTAACAAGTAGTAAACAATTGTAGTAGTCAAAGCAGTTGTTCACTACTATTCAATACATGTACTGAATGATATATTTGAAAAAGCAACAGACATTCTTACAGTTCAGATGGCTTAGTGGTTAATTGCTGTGACTGTAGTGTACAGGGTCTTGGGTTCAAGACCTACATAGGCTATTTATTTTGTTGCTGGGCAGAACAAGGGCTGATGGAGACAGGGTGATTAAGGTGCTTTAAAGTGGCTTTAAGCATCTTTGCACGGGTTTGCATGATGGTAAGAGCTGCAAACATACGGTTAAACTAATACCCTCTTACACCGTGTAGGCTTCACTTACCAGTGCGCAAATCTGCTTAACATTTACATTTAAGAAATGCTTAAACCTGCTTGGCATAGCCCAGCCCTGGTAACCAGTGATAACATTCCAGTCTGATCAAATAGCAGGGCAATGACATCTTTAATAAGTGTATTTAATTCCATGTACATAACAGGCTTCTATGTGCTGTCATTACAGTAGCAAGGGGTGTGAGTATACTGTATGGGACACTTGAGTATACATGGGTGGTACCAAAATCTTTTCTCTTTGTATGTGTTTCATACTTGGGTAGAATCCCAGGTTATATGCAGTCACACTTGCATGCACTGTGTCATTACATTACTACCTTTAACAGTTCTTTTCCAAGTAAGAATAAATTGCAGATTGTAGTACTGGAACCATAAACCCCTGCATGCAAAGCTGGACTCTGAGTATCGTGTTCTTGGTGTATGAGCTGTATGCTTATATTTATATCCTACTAGATATTGATGTGATATGTTGATATTAACTGTAGACTACTATGTTTTAAGACATTCATTGAGGACTGCTGTCATGTAATAATTTCATATCCATCAGTTTCAGACGTCTATCTGTCAAAAAATTCATCCTAATGCATAACCTGTTGGCTATCTACTTTCTGTCTGTCCTCTGTACAGATGTGCAGATGTCAGGTATTCATCTTGGCTGCTTAAAAGCACTCTCTGATTGACTGATACTGACATGTCTGCCCAGCTGTGTTATGAATGCCACAGCTAGGAAACCACACTCTGTATGCACCACATGCTGTGGATACCTCAACCAGACTACCACAGTCAGCAGAACATGTTTGGGTACAGGTCCCTAACCCAGACACTGGACATGTTATGCAATATATATTGCATACATGTCAACTGGAGCACCTCACAGGCCCTCTTCAAGAGAAAACCAGATGAGTGGGTGTTGAATTTAACTGTCACCCTGGGGATCACTTGCATCAGTTGATAGATGGCCGACTGACAAATGTCAGGTGGCATGATACCAGTGTACTCACATGCCCTACTCTTCTCATCTCTCCATGGGCATTAGCCTGGTACACACCTAGGAAAACCTGAACCTATGGACCTCAGTACTGACAAATGTGTCTGTGTACATTACTGAGTATAACAGTGTTTGTGTGTTTGTAAACTTGTAGCTGAGAATACTCTGAGGGCCTTCTCACCCATTACACCCCCATTGCTATACTTAGAAAGGCTGCTGCTGTAATTCACATTAAATGTACCTTGTGACACTCTTCACCTTATGGGCTACATGGAGCTTGCAGTACCCGCATAACACTGTTCTACAAATTGGTAGATAGGTGTGGGTTACCCTCTGAGTCCTGGCAAATGTGAGTGTGTGTGTGTGTGTGTGTGTGTGTGTGTGTGTGTGTGTGTGTGTGTGTGTGTGTGTGTGTGTGTATGTGTGCGCAATTGTGTGTGAGTGTGCATATTTGTAGGAGACAGCATTCTGTGGCCACATTCTCCAAATACACTAAACCTTTCCATAAATTATAAGGGATGGTGATGTTGCTGACATCAGGAGAGCCATGGACAAAACCCTCACTGTACTATCCTTGTGGCATGTGCAATAAATGCATATCCCTGTAATAGCAACAATTAGATAGACAAGAGTTTGTATTGTAGTCCTGGTAAATGTATGATTGTGGGTATGTCAGAGCAACATCACGGGTTTCAGTGAGTACAATATCAAGTGTGGGGTGAGGGTGCTGGCTATACTGTCCATAGACCATGGTACCTCCTGTACATGTCCCAAGGTCCACTGTATGAGGACAGCTGCTACCATCACCCATACAGGTAACTGATGACACTCTTCAACCCAATGATGCATGTGCTGTGTGCAAAAACTCTGGAACACTATGGACTCACTGATAAAGTAGGCAGCACTGCTAAACCCAGGTTTGTCAAATATGCCTATGACTGTATGTGTTTGTCAATGTGTATATGACAGTATGTTATAGGTTCATAGGTTCATATAAGGCTATCTGTCCTAGGGCATTTATAAGCCTAGCCAGAGTGTGTTTGGCTTTCGCCACCCATTTTAAATTAATTTTGCTATGCCCTTTTTCGAGGTTAGTATACTGTGCCTCTGTCTAACAGTGACACAGAAGTGATACCCGGGGTAAACCTACGATCTCCCATCCACTCATCAAGATTCCTCTTGAAGAGAGTCAATGAGGGACTCTGCCTAACCTGGACTGAAATTTTATTCCAGAGTAAAGGGAGCCTCTGGGTTATGAATCTGTCTCTCCAGCATGTCCTATTTATTTCAGTGCTGAGGTTCATGTCTCTCGAGCACGTAGCTCGATGGGATTTGGATTTTCTGAGGTGCAGCATGTCCATGAATTCCAGGTTGGACATGGCTTTATACGTCAGCCACAGATCGCCTCTGAGCAGGCGGTATGCCACTGAGTAGAGCTGGAGTTTCTTTAACCGGGCAGCATATGGCATCTGTTTGAGCCCTTTGATCTTCTTGGTGAGGTACTTTTGGGGTCTTTCCAGTTGCTGCAGGTGTCTGGTAAGGTACATCCCAAAAGGGGCATTGTACTCAATTATGGGCCTGATGAGTGATGAGTAAAGAGGCACGATGACCTCCCCTAATCTAGATGTGAATCCCTTTATGATTAGGTGGGCTATATAAAATGTTTTTCTAACCACTTTGGCCACGTGGCTGTCAAATGAGAGACTGCTATCAACTTGGGTCCCTAGGTCCCTAATTACTTCTTCCGTACTTAATGGATTACCACCTATGTGGTAATTTGTGGGCACTTTGTTTTTGCCAAAGGGGATGACTATACACTTTTTGGCATTTAGCTTGAGGCCATGGCTCTGGCACCAGTTGTCTGTTTCTATGAGGCCCTTTTGGAGGATGCTTGTGTCGGCTGAAGAGTCGATTATGGCACCCAGTTTGCAGTCATCTGTGAACTTGGTCAGCCACAGTCCTTCTATGTTGGCCTGTACCTCCGAGAAATATATACCTAACAAGAGAGGTCCCAGGACTGAGCCTTGTGGGATGCCACTTGTAACTGGTTTGGAGTCTGACATGGCTGCAGTAATTCTAACCATGTGGGTTCTGTCCTTGAGCCAGTTTGCAACCCATCTAGTGACATAGGGGTTTATATTTAAGTTGGTGAGCTTATCTATAATGCCCGAGTGTGGTATTGTATCAAAGGCTTTTGCGAGGTTCAGGTAGGCTATGTGGATCACCTTCCCCTCGTCAATGGCCTTGGTGACTGTTTCAAAGAAATCGACCAGGTTTAAGAGGCAGGATCTGCCCTTAACAAAGCCGAACTGGGTAGGATCCAGTGTCTGTAGGTCCCCAATATCAATATTTATGAGGTCCATGATGATCCTTTCCATAGCTTTGCAGACCAAGCTAGTCAGGCTTATAGGTTGATAGTTTCCAGGATCCGTTGAGGCACCACCTTTGTGGAGAGGGACCACTGTTGCTGTACGCCACTCTTTGAGTACATATCCTGTAGTAAGGCTGAGATTGAACAGTAGTTTTATGTTTGGGTTTAGCTCTTCTTGGAGTTTATGTAGGACACAGCCCGGGACACCGTCTGGTCCCATTGATGCTGTGTTTTTTGCTTTGGAGAGGGCGGCTTTTACCTGAGCATCTGAGATGTCAGGGAGCAGCACTCTGCTGGGATAGATATTTGCCCTTTTGGTGGGGAGGGCGGGAGAAGTTTGCGCTGAACCTGTCAGCTAGGATGTTGGCAATGTCTGTGGGTTTGGTGTATTTTTTGTCATTTTGGACTAATTCTGAGCATATCTGGGAATTCCCACCCAGGTTCCTAACATAACTAAAGAAAGCCTTGTGATTATCCTTAGTGTCCTGTGCAATTTTTCTCTCTAGGCTGGCCTTAGACGATTTTATGAGTGCCCGTAGTTTTTTGCTAATACTGATCAGAGATGCCTTCCCTTTTTGGGATTTTGCTCTATCATGTAGTAGCTTCCTCCTTCTATTGTATAGTTTGTTTATGGCTGGGGTCCACCAGACAGGATGTCTGCCTTTGGAGGATTGGGTCTTGGTTTTATTTGGGATTGCATGATCCATGCATTCCTGAAGGTGTTCATAGAATGTGTTTATAAAGGATTCTGCGGTCTGGACCGTATTTACCACAGGCCCGGGGGTTTTGAAGGATTCCACCTCAGTTTTGAGGAGTGTGAAATTTGCTTTAGAGAAGTTTTTCACTGTGGTTTTCTGGGCAGGGGGTGGGGTCGAGATGTGAATATCCAGTGAGATTAGTTTATGGTCTGATCTTACCAGTGAGGGATACACTTCTTCTGGGCAGGGAGAGGGGTTGAGATGTGAATATCCAGTGAGATTAGTTTATGGTCTGATCTTACCAGTGAGGGATACACTTCTGGTCTGGAGCATAGAGTCCCCATGTTGGTGATGATCAGGTCCAGTATGTTTTCCCCTCTTGTGGGAGTGGTAACAAGTTGTTCCATAGTATTTGAGTTTATAAATTCTAGGAACCTTTATACTATGTATTGTCCATTAACACCCAGTATATCCCCCATTACCATACCGTACAAGGCCTGGTGATATTGTTCACTTTACAGGAAGCTCGGGACAAACCTCACACACTACAAGCTCTGTGGTGTGTGCAATTAAGAACAAACACATTAGTAGCAATAAGTACCTAATTAGGTGTTCTAATCTCAGTGTTGCCAAGTAAGTGTGGGTGTATGTGAAGGAATCTACTTCAGTTTGCAGAAAATATATTTCCCAGGAGATTATTTGTCTGAGAGCTAACTGGCAAAAGTAACATTTCAAAGCAATCATCTTGTGGAAATTCATTCCATCACAACAAGTAGTTAATGTGTAAATGCCCTTTTCCCAACTGTATAGCAGTACAGTGATACTGGAGTTGGTATACATAGTTGGGTGTGGTTGTTGTGGGTACAGCCACCCACATTGGGGGATTTGTTGTGTGTATCCCCCTGCTTAGTGTGCTATTATACTGTCCAGTTTATGTTAAGAGGTTATGTAGTTGTTAATCACATTATGTGTGGTTCTACTCCACCCCATACCCTCCAAAGTGGGGGGCTGTGCCTCACCACACCAGCACAACTATGTATACCAACTCTACGATTGCACTGCATTGGTGAAAAGGACATATACCCTGCCAGTACCACTTCCAATGAAATTAAATTCAGAGGACTGAATATTTACTTATGTGATGTTTTGGCAATTTGGTCTTGGTGGAATTATATAGGCTAAAATGAGTTCTCTGCAAAATTAAGTACATTCATGTGAACAGTATTGTCTGTGTATTGGATCAACACAAAAGCCTGTGTGTGTGTGTGTGTTATTCACAAACATTTGGTGTGTGCCACCCAGTACACTTACCATTGTCCACTGTAGAAGAGCTGCTTACATCAGCCACCATGCACTCACCTGTATACACCCCTCACACCTATCATCCGGGTTCATATTACGTTATTGAAAGATAACATAATCGAATGGCTGAAACATCAAAACAGCCGCATTTCGAAACTTTTATTGTGGGGGGGCTTTACCCCCTCACCCCCCGCTAAATATATATTTCAAATTCCAGATCGCACTACAGTGAGGAAAAGGCAAATATCCCAATCTTCACTGTGCAGTGATCCCATAATGCGAACTTTGAAATGCAGCCATTTTGATGTTTTAGACGTTCGATTACATTATCTTTCGATAACATAATAGGAACCCCTATCAGCCATGTGGCACATGCAGTAACTGTTATACAGACCTGTTACTTGTGTTCAGTTGTATCCGGGATATGACACAGTCAATGTGTTACCACAGTGCCACACCTCTTGTAGGAAAGGACAGCAGACCAACATCGTCCTGACACACAGACACCTAGAACACAAACAGAATATATTATGTAGACCACATTCAAGCAATGTTAATAACAGCAATAATGCATCATGGCTGGACAGCTACACACCCTGAAGTGTAAGCATGAAACATCCAGCTGACAACACTTTAAACAGCATTACATTTCTAAACTTTAGTACATTCACCCTGTGCATCAGAACCATATTAGTGGGTTCCTATTACGTGATCGAACTTCAGCAAGTTCGAACCCTATATGGTTGAAACCATATATTCGAACTTGCTGAAGTTCGGACACAGAAAAAAAATAAAAGATACAACAGTAAACTAACTGCTTCAAGCAGAGGGGCAAGACCCCCTGCTCCCCCCATGTGGGGGGCTGTGCCTCCCACACCCCTGGACTTTAAATATACCAACTCTGAGACCGCACTATATTGCCCCCTGCTTGCAACAGTTAGTTTACTGTTGCATCTTTTATTTATTTTTTTGCCGTGTTCAAAGTTTTGAAACTTTGAACAGACAAGTACGATATTGTCATGTTCGAAGTTTCAAAAATTTGATCACGTAATAGGAACCCCTGTATTAGCATGTCTCTGCATTGATGGTGTGGATGACAGGGATGTGGCACAGGTATCATTATATGCACAGGGTGTGGTGTGGGTTTGCCAGAGGCCTAGACTGAGCTGTTTGGATGACATCATGTGTGTGGGTTAGGGGGATGTTCATTAAATGGCCTGTGCAGATTTTGTGTGTGTAGGTATGAAGGTGCCCTAGCTGTGAAGGTGATGTGTGTGTATGGATTCACACAGTTCTGCCATGTGGCTGCCCTATACAGGAGTATGTTGGACAGCTGCGTACCATACATGCCAGGGTGTATGGTTCATTGTGTCCAGCTATGGAAACAAGAACTGCGCTTGCCAGTGGTTGTACGGGCACCATCAGGCAGAAGTCAAGATATGGTAACCTCCCCTGATGATGGCAATTGTCCCCTGGATATGCATCCCTATTGGGACCATCCAGGACCACTTGCACGTGACCTGCTGCATTGTGGTGTGGACATCACCCTCCCTGTAGTACTGGTGCTGGTACTGCCACAATGGGAGCTGGAGTGAGATGTCGCAGATCCACATAGAGCTCCACCTGTTAATGTTGCTGACCTATTTCCATGTGGCCGACACCCTACTCCCACCACAAGCTCTACTACAGACACCACATGGTTGAGGATTCCAACCATTTCACCGAACCGTCTATCCATGACCCTTGCAAAATAATGGTGGGCATCTGTATGATCATGGATGTAGTCACGTACAGCAGGAAGAGTAGCCCTCTGGAGCCTTAGACCATCTCTGGTTTAATGTTCCATATGTGCCTGAGCCTCCATGATGGGCTAAAACATGCATCTGGTGACATCTGCTGTGGCACTTCTGCCAGGGCATGATGGCCAGCAGCCCTCCTACAAGCACCCCTGTCCATCTGCCTGTGTGGGACCTCACTGGTCATCTGGCTATGGCTGCTGTGTACAGACACACTTGCCATAATTACCACACTTTCCCGTCCCATGCCACCACCCGCCATCTGTCCCTCATCTATGGCCACTGGTGATGGTGTATGTGTGGGCACTGTGACTGTGCGCAGGCATGGGGTGGATAAAAGTGGGATGCCAGCCAATGACACAGATTTAGCCCTTGACAATCCTGCCTGTGCCTCACTATGCCTATCATCATTGTCAGAGTCTGTATGGACACTAACATCAGTTTGCCTGCAGGATGGACCCTGACCCACCTCGACACCTGTGAGGGGCAGACAATAAAATATAAATTAAGACCTGTATGTTATGGTTTACTTCTACACACACACACACACACACACACACACACACACACACACACACGCACACACACAAACACACACCTTACAGGTGCGATGGCACAAAGTTATTACACAGACCTCTCATTACCCAACAGTTGACATGCATGACATATGGCAGTCAACAGCATGCACTGAAGCCATTTGTAATCCTTGTTACCAACAATATACATCTCTGTGATGTATGAGTTGTGTTAGTAGGTGATGCCCCTTCCCCTGGAACACACTGCACCCATGTACACATTATTGCTGTGCACCTGTACAGCACACTGGCATGTACTGTGCACCATACCTCACTAGTGTACAGACCATTGCTGAATATATAGATGTCTGGCAGTTATGTTTGCTCTATTGCTGACAGCCCCTATGTGTTTGTCTGACACATAACTAGGATGATATGAGGTCTGATGTCAGTAATTAATACCTGACCTACCTTTGATTTGCAGATCTCATCAGCAGCAGTGCATGTATGTGCAATAAAATCCAGTTACACCGACAGCCTTCAAAGCTTCATGTGGATATGAGGAGTGTACGCATCCCTGTTGACATAGGTTCATAGGTAGGTACTAGGCTATCTGCCCGAGGGCATTTATAAGCCTAGCCAGAATGTGGCAGCTTTCGCCACCTCATTGATTAATTAACTGAGCCTCTGTCAAGAAGAGCCAATGAAGTGATCTCAGGGGTGTATTTTCTGTTACCCATCCACTCGTCAAGGTTTTTCTTGAAGAGTGTTAGTGAGGGGCTCTGCCTAATGTAATTAGGAATTTTGTTCCAAAGCATGGGAAGTCTCTTTGACAGAAATCTATCCCTCCAGCATGTTCTATTTATTGTTGTGGTGAGGTTTAGCTCACTAGAGTGAGTGGCTTGCAGTGACTTGGATTTCTTTAGGTGGAGCATGTCCATCAATTCTGAGTTGGACATGGCTTTGTAAGTCAGGCAGAGATCACCTCTGAGTAAGCGATATGTGACTGAGTACAGTTGGAGTTTTTCCAGTCGGGCTGTATCAGACATATGTTTGAGGCCAGTAATCCTCTTGGTGAGGTACTTTTGTGGTCTTTCCAGCTGCTCGAAGTGTCTTGTGAAGTACATCCCAAATGGGGCATTGTACTCTATGATGGGTCTGATGAGTGACAAGTAGAGGGGCACTATAACCTCTTTATTTCTAGATGCAAACCCTTTAGTAAATAGATGGGCTACATAGAAGGATTTCCTAACTACTTTGGCAATATGATTGTCAAAGGAGAGATTACTATCTACCTGGGTCCCCAGATCTCTTATTACCTCTTCTGTATTAAGGGGGCTGCCACCTATGTGGTAATTCATGGGTGTTTTATTTTTCCCAAACGGGATGACTATGTATTTCTTGGCATTTAGCTTGAGACCATGACTTTGACACCAGGTGTCTGTCTCAGTAAGGCCCTTTTGGAGAATGTCCGTGTCAGCTGGAGAGTCAATTATGGCTCCCAGTTTGCAGTCATCGGTGAATATGGTTAGCCACAGTCCTCCTGTGTTTGCCTGTACTTCTGAGAAGTATATGCCAAACAGTAGGTGTTCCAGGACAGAGCCTTGTGGGATACCACTTGTGAGTGGTTTAGAGTCAGACCTGGAGCCCACTATTCTTACCATGTGAGTTCTGTCTGTAAGCCAGTTGGCAACCCATCTCATGATGTAGGGGTTTATGTTTAGGCTGGTGAGTTTTTCTATAATTCCAGAGTGGGGAATGGTGTCAAAAGCCTTGGTGAGGTCAAGGTAGGCTGTGTGAACTACCTTCCCCTCATCTTTGGCCTTGGTGACTGTCTTGAAGAAGTCAACCAAGTTTAGTAGGCATGATCTGCCCTTAACAAAGCTGAACTGGGTCGGGTCAAGTGGTTGGAGGTTCTCAATGTCTTTGTTAATGAGTTCCATGATGATGCGCTCCATAGCCTTGCAGACCAGGCTAGTCAGGCTTATGGGGCGATAGTTACCAGTTACAGTTGTGGCCATTCCTTTGTGGAGCAGAATAACCATTGCTGTGTGCCATTCTATGGGCATGTAGACTGTGGAGAGGCTGTGGTTGAACAGTGTGTTTAGGTGGGGGGTGAGTTCGTTCTGAAGTTCGTGCAAGACACAGCCTGGGACACCATCTGGCTCAATTGATGCTGTGTTTTTGGCTTTTGTAAGGGCTGTTTTCATCTGTGCATGCATAGCCACACATGCCAGCTTCTTCTTTGATATGCAATGGGGCCACAATACTATATTTGATAACATTACACACACCTGATATGTGACATATGACCTTTGCAATCCAATGCAATATCAAACAAATGTGTTAGTCATGGAGATGCTGAATGAGATGCATACAATATGTGGGTTGCAAAAGTGTGCACACCCTTAAAACAATGGTTTGCTGAAGCACCTGTTAAGTGAACTACAGGAGTAACTATTCCTGGAAGGGGTATACTAGCATGGCCCATCTTTACTTGGCATTATTTGGTCTGTCTGCCCTACAAAGGTCCCCTAACTCTGCCAGATTACAAGGTCAGCGCATATGCACAGCTCATGGAGGTTACACAGTGGCTTCACTATTACTGTAGAGTATGGGTTATGTCTGGCACAATTCATAAACTTGACTGTGTTCAGATACAGCCATTCTTAGCTAGCTTTGGATGCATGCTTGAATTCACTGTTGTGTTGAAGCTGACACCCCTCCCCATCCTCAGCCTTATTGCAGATGCCTGTCAACTATAGGCCACACATGAGTGTTATTTTGCAGTGTTTCAAATTCCACCTACCTGATCTACCGGCCTAATTCCAGCTAATGAACAGCAACCATAAAGGTGTACACTGGCACCAGCAAACTAAAAGTTGGGGATGGCGACCCTGAGGTGGAGTGAGGTGTTGCTTGTACACCGCACGTATCATTATGAATACTGTCTGTAGGTTTGAGCCTTGGTCTCATGACACCATTTCACATTGCAGCACATGCCTTTGGGAGACTTGATTTTATGCTTATGCTACCTATACAGAGCCCTGGATGATGTTTCATGTGGGGCAAATCTTCCATCTGATTACCCTAATCCATAGGCCACAATTATACAGAATCCCGGTGATTGTCAACACAGGTACTTCACAGGCAGTACTTGCTAGACATTCCTGCAACTCATTTAGTGTTGTTGCATGTCTCTGGGCAGCCTCTATGCAACATGTTTTGTCATCTGTTTTGGATGGGCATGTGTTTTTTTTCTACATCACTGTTGTTCCATATTTAAAACACCTCTAGATCATTGTCTGCACTGTTTGCCATGGGATATGAAATGCTGTGATGCCAACCAATGGCACAGATTCAGCCCCTGACAATCCTGCCTCTGCCTCACTATGCCTATCATCATTTCCAGAGTCTTTACAGACACTAACATCAGTTTGCCTGCAGGAGGGACCTTGACGCACCTTGCCACCTGTGAGGGGCAGAAAAGAAATATAAATTAAGACCTGTACATTATGGTTTACTTCTACACACACACACACACACACACACACACACACACACACACACACACACACACACACACACACACACACACACACACACACACACACACACACACACACTTACAGGTGAGGTGGCACAAAGATATTACACAGACCTCTCATTACCCAACAGTTGACATGCATGACATATGGCACTCAACAGCATGCACTGAAGCTATTTGTAATCCTTGTTATCAACAATATACATCTCTGTGATCCATGAGTTGTGTTAGTTGGTGAAGCTCCTTCCCCAGAACACACTGCACCCATGTACACATTATTGCTATGCACTTGTACAGCACATTGGTATGTACAGTGCACCATACCTCACAAGTGTACAGACCATTGCTGAATATGTAGATGTCTGGCAGTTATGTTTGTTCTGTTGCTCACAGCCTCTGTTTGTCTGACACATAACTGGGATGATATGAGGTCTAATGTCAATAATTAATGCCTGACCTTTGATTTGCAGATCTCATCATCAGCAGCGCATGTATGTGCAATAAAATCCAGGAACACCAACAACCTTCAGAGCTTCATGCAGATATGAGGAGTGTATACACCCCTGTTGACATGCCAGCCTCTTCTATGATATGCAATGGGGCCACAATACTGCATTTGATAACATTACACACACCTGATATGTGACATATGACCTGTACAATCAAATGCAGTATCAAAAAAATGTGTTAGTCGTGGAGATGCTGAATGAGATGCATACAATATGTGGGTTGCATAAGTGTGCACACCCTTAAAACAATGGTTTGTTGAAGCACCTGATAAGTGAACTACAGCACTCACTATTCCTGGAAGGGGTATACTAGCATGGCCCATCTTTACTTAAAATAATTTGGTCTCCCTGCCCTACAAAGGTCCCCCAACTCTGCCAGATTGCAAGGTCAGCTCATGTGCACATCCCTTGGAGGTCACACAGTGGCTTCACTATTGCTGTTGAATCTGGGTTATGTCTGGCACAATTCATAAACTTGACTGTGTTCAGATACAGCCATTCTTAGCTAGCTTTGGATGTATGCTTCAGTTCACTGTTGTGTTTGAAGCTAATACCCCTCCCCATCCTCAGCCTTATTGCAGATGCCAGACAACTATAGGCCACACTTGAGTGTGATTTTGCAGTGTTCCAAATTCCACCCATCATGTCTACGGGCCGAGTTCCGGCTAATGAACAGCAACTCTAAAGGTGTACACTGGCACCAACAAGCTAAAAGTTGGGGATGGTGGCCCTGATGTGGAGTGAGGTGCTGCTTGTGCACCACACGCATCTTTATGAATACTGTCTGTAGGTTTGAGCCTTGGTCTCATGACACCATTACACATTGCAGCACATGCCTTTGGGAGACTTGATGTTATGCTTATGCTACCTGTACAGAGCCCTGGATGATATTTCATGTGGGACAAATCTTCCATCTGATTACCCTAACCCATAAGCCACACTTATGCAGAATCCAGGCGAATGTCGACACAGGTACTATACAAGCAGTACTTGCTAGACATTCCTGCAACTCTCACAGTGTTGCTGCATGTCTCTGGGCAGCCTCCATGACCTGTTTGCAACATATTTTGTCATCTGCTTTGGATTGGCATGTGTTTCGTTTCTTAATCACTGTTGTCCCATATTTAATACACCTCTAGATCACTGTCTGCACTGTTTGTCATGGTATATGCAATGGTGAGGTAAGGTTACTTTTCCCACTCCTGACTGCTACCTTTCAGATATGGCATCCATTTTATGCTTTGTAGGATGTGTGCAAGCCATGACTGCCTCTGCTGCAGGTGACTGGGCAAATGTCATGGACATACTTCTTGGACAGCAGACCATTACTTGGTGTGACATTGAGGACCTGCACTTGATGGCAAGTCTGTACTCAAGAAGAATGAATGCTGTTAGTACATCACAAGCTGCCTCCACAATATGTTATTTGGAATCTGTGCACACATATGCTTCCAGTGTTTTGTAATGTTTGTATACCCCATATTTGTTGTTCTAACATAAGATTCAACATTACACATTCATTGCTCATATTAAGATCATATTACACATTGTAAGATGTGTGGAGTGTGTTATTGTGGTCTGATATTGTATATATCAGGGACAGTTGCCATTGTAATAGTGGTGTATACACTGTTGTATCCACTGTATAAGGATAATGTTTCATACATGTCCCTACTATAGGCCATTTGTCCCAACATATTGTTTATCTCTGTCCACACATCTTGAACTGACAGGTTGTGAAGTACACTGCAGGAATCTTACATACCCTTCAGATATGCCACCATGGTGGCCACTGTGATGCAGTGCAGTTAACACCAACAAAAATGTGCATGTACAGCATGCATTATGTGTAGGTGTGTTAAATGTGTGCATGGCAAATAGCATGGCCTTAACATGGCCGGTGTATTGGCAAACTTGAACAAAACAATTCCATACTCACCAGCTACAGGCTGCTGTCCCAGTTGTATACCAGAGGGACTTAAATAGTTGTGAGAGAGAAGTAATGTCAGTAGCCACACCTGTGGCATTGGTACAGGGTGGAATCAGCATTTTAGCATATCAAAAGTGCAAACCCCAATACTAAGGATTATGCACATCAGTGCATTACTACACTCTAGCAACAGACTATCTTATCTGACATATGCATGTAGATACTTTACAGATAAAGATGGATAAGCAACAGTGTTCTAGTGATGTGCACTGGGGCCTTACCTGCACACTCCTCATCCATTGTGTGAGTGGCACCCGCCTCCACAATGCTGTCTTCAGCTTCATGGCTTGCCCAGCAGGGGGGGTGTCTAAGGCTGGTGAGGAGCTCTTCAGCATGTGTCAGTAGGGGCTGGATGGCTTGACCCCTACCTCTGGCTAGCCATTCCCTCGCAATGGCAGCAGCCTGCTGATGGGCATGGCAGTATGTTGCAACCAATCCTGTAATGCCAACAACTTTCAGAGTATATAACAGCAATATTTCAAATATGGCCCTGTGTTTTGGACTCTGTCCTCCACCTATATACCAGGCTTTGTCCAAATGTCATGCAGTAAGAGGTTGATAGGTAATGGTCTATCATTATTTAGTGCTGACATTCCTACTATCATTCCATGAGATGTTGTGGACTCCCACACATGTTGTGGGGTAGGGTCCATATATATGAGGGCTATGGCTAGACAACATGTGTGACCCTGTATAATCAAGAGGTCAGTGTATAGAGAATACTGTTATATGCCCTTGTAAGACATTTTATGGGGGAGTGGTATTAAATATTTTCAACCTAGGTTGTTAGAACATGTGAGGGATATTACTAATAAGAAACATAAAGGTATGTGGCTATACATTTTCATACATTTCAACATGGGGACAGTGGTGGGTTAGAGCTTACTGTTTTGCACACAGTTCTGTTTGCCAATGTGATAGTACATTTTGAAATGAAGCATTGTTATGTAAAGGATCCATTTACATTGCAACATGTCATACTTTTCTCCCTAGGGGTTAACTACAGAGTGTAATTGGAGGCTGTTGAACTAAATCTGTAATTACGTGTTGATTGCTTCTTGTCTTCAAGGCAAATGTGTTTTTTACTGTTGTACTACTTGAAGGATCTGGCCAAGACAGCAGAGTATCTTATTTTTTGTGGATTACTTTGGGTTACCACCTGTCCCTCTTTGCGAGGGACATACTCTCTTTGTGCAGTTGTGTCCTGCTGATGACAACTGACAAATGGCAAATGTCCTGAGATGGTAGGACCAAGAATGTTGTCATATGTTTTCTTTGATAGCTGCTTAAATCAGTTATTTTGTATTTCAAACACCTAATTGCTTAGGGATCTCAACCTTTAGTTGAGGCTGATAAGGGAGGTTTTCCATTCTTGGGATTTCACCTTATTCCATATTAGTTTCATATGTGTATATATATATATATATATATATATATATATATATATGTGTGTGTGTGTGTGTGTGTGTGTGTGTGTGTGTGTGTGTGTGTGTGTATGTATATATACTTAATGTTATGATTTTCATTCTTAGAGATGTG
Organism: Protopterus annectens; assembly: GCF_019279795.1. NCBI lineage: Eukaryota > Metazoa > Chordata > Ceratodontiformes > Protopteridae > Protopterus > Protopterus annectens. The sequence goes on from NC_056746.1 coordinate 465,497,122, forward strand.
CTGCAAAAGTGCATTATGTTCATGTTTTAATCTTACAGAGGACAGATGGTTCAACATTCTATTTTTCAGCATGCATTTAGTTTTTCCTACATAGAATGAGCTGCAGTCCTGACAATCAGACAGGTAAACAACCTTCTTTGTTCTACAACCTGCATACAAATCAAAACAATATTGTTTTCCTGATATAGGGTGTACTGCCTCCACAATGTATTCACATGCTTTGCAGTTTCTTCACTTTCGTGTACCTGTACGTTGTGTAAAATTGTTCCTATTTTTTTCTGCCTTCCCTTCATGACATAATAAATCCTTCAGATTTTTATTTCTTCTAAAGCCAAAAAAACTGTTTTTATCCCACTACCTTGGCTATTTTTTCATCTGTCAGCAAAACATTCAAATTCTGTTTTATTATATCACATATCCCCCCTATGTTATTACTATATGTTAACAATAGCCTCACATTATCCATCTATGAGGCTCTGGACTGAACAGGTGTTCCATCTTGTCTATGGGAGAACCAAGGTCTACACCTATTACTTTTGTGTTGCTTATTCTTATATTATCTTTAACTCTATTTTTATTGTATCCCCTTTGACAGAAGTTACTTTCTAACTTGTCTATTTTTTGTTCAAAATGTGTATCCTGCATACATACACATGAAATTCTATCAACCTGCCCTCTTATTATACCACTGAATGTATATCTTGGATGCATACTGTCATAAAATAGCATGCTATTCTTCCAACAGTTTTTTCTGAATAAGGTTGTGTCCAACACTCCATTCACATCCCTCAGCCACTTTATATGCAAAAAAATCCAAAGCTGTACTGGAATACTGCATGGTGAATCTAAGGAAGGTGGTCATAGATTCCAAATATTCAACAAATTTTTGTAAATCCATGACCCCCCCCCCCATAACAAAAAAAAAAAAAACATCCACAAAACACACATAGAAAATTAACTTCTCCTTCTATGGATGTTACCCTCCATATATAACTTAGTTCTCCCAGTAAGCCAACACTAAATTTGCGTAAGTGTTAGTACAGGGTGTGCCCATAACCACCCCCTGCTTCTGGTGATAATATGCATCTTGACACATAAATATGTTATTTTCAAACACTATTATCAGCCTAATGTTATCAAGCTCAAAGTTAGCTACTTGTGATAGTATGTGTTCTATGGCTGATATGCCATAGGTATTGTTAATGACAGTAAATAAATTCTTTATGTCTAGTGTAACCATAATATAGTTCTGTCCTTCATTCCATATAATACACTCATACAACAATGTTAGGAAGTGTCCTGTATCCCTCAGTATACTGGGAAATGTATCTAATACTTTTTTCAATGTACATTCTATCCAAATGGATACATTCTCTGTGATCCAACCCCTGCCTGAGATGATAGGTCTCATTGGGGGCTCAATCAGATCTTTATGTATCTTGGGTAGTGCCTTGAATATAGGCACCATTGGATGTTCTATCTATAAAAATGTGTGTAAGTCCTCTGACATTAGCCACAATTGTTTTAATTCTGTAAACCTTTGCTTTACCTTGTCAGCTGTATGATTAACCATTATAGGAGATATACAAATACAAGTGTGTTCATCCTGTAGCAGTTGTAAGACTTTTCTCTGATAGAAGCTCTTATTCATTACTACTACAGCTCCCCCCTTATCTGCTGGTTTTATCACAATATCTGCATTATTTTTCAATTAATTAAATGCTAGCCTCTGTGAAAATGGACAGAAGTTATCTTCTGGGTAACGCTTTATATCTGATTCACACAGTCTCAAAAAAGTTTTAACAATAGAGTTAATAGGTGGAGTATAAAAGTGCTGGGCTGTCTCAACTTCTTGATCTGTGGCAGGTTTGAATTACCATATAAAGTTTTAAGTGACACATTCCTACCATATAACATCAAGTCAAGAATAACCTGAGAATATACAGTTCCTGTACTCGGTACAAATGTTAAGCCTTTGTTAAGAACACATTGTTCATCTGTAGACAAAAAATAGTCAGATATATTATAAATAATACAGTTAGTATCATCAGTCAAGTGGATATTCGCCGCTTCTTCACCTCTCTCTGATTCATATGGCTTTGTCTCCACTTGCCCTTCTTCTTGACTGGTACAGGCATTGACGGAAAAGAACCCTTTCCCATCTCAAAAACCTTTGCCGTGCTCCTAGCAATGCCAACTCATTTTCCATGCTAGAATCAAAGGTTGTCCTCCCATGGTGTCAGCAGTCGACTCCTGCCCTGGTCGATTAGTCAGTTTGGAGGTTGCCATGTCGGTCTCCTCCCCACAAGTAGGGTCATCCATCCATCTTCATGTCATCTCTACTGGTGGGACAGTAGGACACTGAACGTTGGAACTGACCTGTGTACTGCACAACTCCTCCTTAGTAGTCATGGAAACATTATGACTGCATACATGAGAATGAGGATGCCTGCCCTGGTTGGTAGATGTTTTCAGTGATTTTTTTTTTTGCTACATAAATAAATGCTTTAGCCTGAACTGGTTTCTCTTTAGGCCACATGGAAATGCTGTCCTGTTTAAAATCATGATAGTCTCTCATCAGTTTATTAGTTTTTGTTTGCTGCAATTTCATGTCTAAGGTAGATACCAAACAATACATCTCTTCCAGTTTATTCATGTAGAATCACCAATATATTCCAGCTCTAAATCTTTTTTTAAAGTCTCAATTTCTTTCACCAAAATATTCTCTTGTGAAGGATGAAAGTCTAGCAATAAATGCATATATGAGAAACTAGTCTCTTGATTTAAACGTTGCCACTTGGCTAAAAGTTCTGGATAGTACTCACCCTGCAAAAGCATGCACAGTACACAAAGGCCTATGCGAACCATGCCAAACTGCAAACAGGCCTCCAAATGATGCATTTGCCACTGTAGATGCTTCAGTTTAATTAATTTGTTATGCAAGGTATTTACTAAGTCAGTAAAGGTCATTCTTGTTTTTTGAGCAGAATCACCCACCACATGTTCACCAGACAGTTTATGTAAATCGAAAGCAAGTAAAGGATTACTTGTAGTTGTCACATTTCTTCTTACTCTCTCTGTCCAGATTGGAGATGAACCATGAGAAATGTGACCTGGTTCAGCATCCTACTGTTTTACCATAATGTGTGGAGTCTTCAGACACACCAGCAAAGCCAAACTAAAAAGAACTGTAGATACTCCGCCAAAGGCTGCCTGCCCACAAAGCTTCCAAAGGAAAGAAGAAAAAAGCAGGTACTGGCCACCATGCTGAACAGCTTCAAAACGTTTATTTAAAACACAATTAAAAACACAGGAATGACCGCTTTCGGGACCAAGCCCTTTTTCAGATACAAAACTCAAATTAAACTGCAGTTTTTATATAGCTCTTCAGTTAACATTTAGTACTGCACCCTCCTTTTCTTTAGTGCAGGTAGGAAGACAGACAAGACAGACAAGACAGCATACAGGGGCTGTATATGACACATGTAGGGGCAAACACTTTGGACGCAGAGGGGTGTTTGGTAATCGGAAGTCCATGAGTCCCCAAATGGATACAGTGGGACTGAGGCCCCCACCCATGGGCAGTCACCACTGCACCTTCATGGCCCAAAGGTGGCTGTGCTGGGGGCTGAGCAGGAGTGGCAGGCTGACCCTCTAAATGTGCCATGCGGCCCTCAAGCTGGTGTAGCAGATCTCCAAATTCCTTGCAGAGCTCGCTACACACCAGACCCCAGACCTGGCTTCAGGTGACAGGATTCTGTCCACCCCTATACCTGGGGGGTCAAGCTGCATTCCCTGAGGCAGTTCCACCCAATGGTTGTGCAGGACCAGCAGACGAGGAACTTCCAGGGTGGGTCTCAGATGTGCTGGGATCTGGTGCCATGGCTAGATGAGGCGAGAGATGTGGATCCGCTGGGATTGGCCTTCTCTGATGTGCTATGGTGTTGCAGTTTTAGAACATATGTTGGTTAGTAATGGTAAACACATTCCAGGATTAGTTATAACAGTATCCCTGAGTATTCCCGTTAACCCAATATAACAGATTTGTAACATTTGCATAGCAAACAGAACACATACATATATGGAATCACAGTGGACGTTACACCAACATGCAGGTTACATTGACAGCAACAGGTCATCAATGATGGTATTTGAACAGGGAACATTAACTGGAATAAATTTCAATATTTTTAGAATAACAGGACACTTGTCCCAACAGTAGGTTTGGTGGAAAACATACCCATTCATTTATGTGTTTAGATTATTGGTGAAGATAAGATGGGGGAGAGAGAGAGAGAGAGAGATGTCAGTTAACAAATGTAGATTCTTGCAGTGGTTACAGCTTTAATGATCATTGCTCTACTCATTACTCTACAGGTATTATTACAACACTATAGCCTTGTGTTGGGCAGTGGTATGTTTGTACACAGTATAATTACAGCCTTCTTATAGATACTTTGAACTTTCACTTACCTGGTATACCTGTGGAGGGAATGTTTGTTAATCCCACGTGACTGTTTCTACCCATATTCCTATAGTCAGGGTTGCATATAACTTTGTCAGATGAGACTTGATTGTTTAATGCTTTCAGAGCTGTAGTTGCTATGCATAACCTGTACACATTTCAAATCATACCATACCAGAGTAAACACAACCAGTCCAGGGTTTAGAATTTTATTCACAGGCAGTCACATTTTATGAAAATATGACCTACATGAGACTATTAATGCAATAATGTCTACTTTATTCAGTACAAACCATACCCATTTTTAATAATGCCAGGTGACATTCTACTCCTTTATATTTATTTGGTATGAATAGTACAAGCTAGATTGTTACTCACCAACCTCGCAATGCAGCCTTTGCAACCTGCTGGCATGGGCTTCCTGGATCGCAACCACTCAAATGGAGCTGTAATGAAAATAGAGAAACATTTATGCATACCTATCCATCACATACACAGGCCGGACTTTGGTAAACAGTTATTGCTATGAATACTTACACACTGCTGGGACATCACCCCTCTGTCTTGCTTCTTGGACCAACTGTTCCAAGAGCTCCCTCTTCCTCCACTTCAAGTCAGCATAGTGGTGCCAGACCTGCTCAGCTCATCAGTCTGAGGGATACCAGTGGCACTGGTGAGATCATGGGTGAGACTTTCCCAGGCTTCCACTTTGTATTGGGAGCCCTGGTACTGGTCCTGCAGAAGTCTCACATCATGTTGTTTTACAAGGAGTCCTAACATGACCTTGGACTTCTGTATGTCCCAGCATTGCACCCGAAAGTGCATGCCCTCTCCAACACCTGCCATACTGCCTACAGTATGGAGCTACAACCAGTTATGAGCTGTATTCCAGCCTCTGAGGTTTAAATACAGGCAATTTCCAGCCCTTTGCCATGATTGGACGGTTTTGAATATGCTGAGCTAAGCTCAGCTATGTGCAAACCTGCTTAGCTGAGGTTAGCAGTGCTTAAAGGGGCAGGTTCACCACTGCTTACCAATGGACAAATCCACTTAGCTGGGCTACTCATTGGTTAGCATTCATATTTACACAATGCTTACACTCAGTCAGCATAGCTGTGCAATGCTTAGCATTGCTTATGTTTTATTTTATGGACTACCACCTGTATGGGATTGATTCATCATTCATTACATATTATAAATTTGTTTACCTTCCCTGACATCCCCCAATGTGCTTTCATTACATTTATTCTTGTGTGACTATACTGTATGGGGCACTTGTGTTTATATGGGGGTTTCACAACTTTATTACACTGACACCTCGCATCTGGGCCTAATACACTAATCTGGCTGAGAAATATAACTTACTTCCTACATAAATATACAAATAAATTAAAATTTTAATGATTTTACATACAAAATGCAAATGGTTTTCATGAGGCTCAAACCATCAGTGACTACATATAAGGCATACACTCTAACCATTATACAATTGCACTAATGTGTATGCTGGATGACTATTGCTACTTAACTTATCGTGCCTTTTTATTTGGGCTAAGTGTAGCTAAGCAACGGGCATACCCACGCAGCTACTTTTAAATTTTATTGCAGATGTGAAAAAAAAATTATTTGTTGGGGGCTGTGCTTTGCAAATGTTGATGATAACTTTTCACAGTATGTCTGGATATTTGCATTATATTCTTGGTCCACTTTTCATAAACTTGTGGCTCTCTGGCACATCATTAAAGATTGAAGTTTGACAGTAATGACAGACATTTGCGTTTTATACTTCATACCCTTCTTAATATTTATGCTAATGCTAAACCTTTTATTCTATCAACTTTCTAAGTTTGTAAGGGCAATATTTCTGAGTTCTCCTTTATAACTTTGTTCATAGGTTCATAGGTTCATAGGTTGGTACTAGGCTATCAGCCCTAGGGCCTATACAAGCCTAGCCATAACAATTCCCTGGCTATTTCTCCCCCACATTATTTACTTTCCTGGACCCCTGTCTAGCAGGGTGACTGACGTGATCCCTGGGGTGAATTTCCTTTCTCCCATCCAATCATCAAGGTTCCTCTTGAAGAGGTCCAAAGAGGCACTCTACTTGACATGTATGGGCAATCTATTCCACAGTCTGGGGAGTCTCTGGGTCAGGAACCTATTCCTCCAGCATGTTTTGTTTATTGTGATGACAAGGTTTAGATCCCTGGAGCGTGTAGCTCTGAGGGATTGGGATTTCTTTAAGTGTAGCATGTCCAACAGCTCTGGGTTTGACATGGCCTTGTATGTTAAGCAGAGATCGCCTCTGAGTAAACGATATGCGACAGAGTATAGCTGGAGTTTTTTAATGCGGTCAGCGTAGGGCATCTGCTTTAGGCCTGTGATTCTTTTAGTGAGGTATTTCTGAGGCATTTCTTTGTCCAGATTTCTTACTCTAATGGGTTGTGAGGTGTGCGTTTTAGACTTCAAACCCTTTACAAATTTCATGCTAACGCAAATCCTGTTATTCTATCAACTTTCTATGTTTGCAATTGCAATTGTCCCTTATGGCTTTGTCCAGATTTCTTACTCTGGGTTGAGAGGTGTAACAAATGATCTTACTCTTTTTAAATAGCTGTATGGCAATTCTGGTGTGCAGTGGGCATGTGTATTATGAGAGCACTGCTCTCAAACATGCCCCCTGTGTTTGTACACATCCCCATGTATGTATTACAGCATGGCAGTGCACCTTGAAACACATGCATGGTGCACTGCCGTGCTGCATAGGAGCAGTCTCTTCCAGGCAGGAATAAGTTATCCCTGCATGGACGTTTGCTGAATCTGGAGGATTATTTACAAATCTGTGGCACTGTCAGATAAGAAAGACTAACAGTATGGCAACTGCATTTACTATTAGCAGAATATGACAGAGATGAATGCAACAAATGGTTAGTATCACTTGATTGAATGTGTTCAGCATAAATTTAACCCCCATTGATAATTTTTTCAAGTAATATTCTAATAGAAAAATAAACAAAAGATTAGAAAACACATAATAAAAAACAGCAATTATATGAAAAAATTATTTTGGTTAAATAGAAACATGTCAGGACACCTACTGTCATTGTATCAGATGTATTTCATTTTTGATTTGTTTGTTTTATTTCCTAATAAAATAAAGTAAAATTCATGTTATTGTGCATATTATATGCAGTACAGTTATTTTTGTCTTGCTTCGGTTACACTTACTTTACTGACTTATCCTTTCTAGGACTGAGATGCAATTCAATTGAATTGAGAAGCTGTTTGACGCCTCTACAAATGTTACCGTGTCTTGACATAAGTCAGGTTACAGCCTTATGATTTCATAGTGCTAAATCCTGAAGTAGTTACTGTGTATCCATCAACACTTCTCTTATCAACTGCAGTTGCTACTCCTGTCTAATGCTAGCCACAAAGCATCTAAGGTCACATTATATACCTTGTTATCTCTTTTTTATGTAAACTGCAGTTGTTTCTGTTTCACAGTTTCAAGTTCTCAGTTTCAGTTTGGAGCACTGCTTACTGTTTGTGAAAATCTGCATATTCTCCATGCATCCATGTGGATTTCCTTCAGAACATGCTATCTGAATGAACGTGCTGCTGTAAACCATCCATTTTTGTTGTATATACCCCATTCCTGAGGCCGGTACCAATGATTCAGAAACGGACTAGTTCTCATACCGGGATAGGAAATGCATACATTTAAGAAAATACATTTTAAAAAGTTGGAGTTCACAAAATATGAATCATTACTAAATTTGCAAAACATCTACTTAACTATACATGCATGTAATGTTAGCATCACTCATGATTTGCTTGAGGGGAGTCATGGCTCTCTAAATTGCAGTTACAAAGCAAGGCATAACAGCATACAGTGATCTTATTCTCTTACAACACAAGAGATAGCTTTTCATACTAACAAATTATGATAGTGCAGTTTGTAAATCTTGTGTCCAGACTTCTTTGTCATGGTTTGAAGGTGTCTTTATGTTAGCTCATTTACTTGATTAACAAGTAAAACTTAATTTCCTTTCATGTTTACCATCGTTTCACATTCTTTACATTCTTTTCCACTGGCCTCCCATCACCCATTAATGTATCCTTTCTTTCCCACTGTTCTTTGTAGCCAGGAATATTCTTTGCTGAGAAGCTCTGCTACAAAAAAGGAAATTATTTATACTGTGGTTCTTTATGACTGTGTCACAACAGTTGATTATGTAGGAATTAACCAGAGGTCAGAACAGAGCCTATACCTTTCCTTTGTAAGACTTAAGTACAATGATGTCAGCAAAGTCATGCAAGCTTCCACGATTGAGTACAATATAACTAAAGAGTAGTGGACAGTAGTCACTGCAGACAAGGTCATGTGCATGTTTATGCCGACACATATGCAGCAGCAAGTTGGGAAAGCAATTTGATTTTAGGCAGCCATCACTGACATGCAGCTGGTGTTTAAAAAAGTTTTGACTTCATCCTCATCTTTCCATTATAAGTTAGGCTGGTCATGGTGGATCCAGTTCTCTCCTTGTGGCTGCAATACAATGATTTACATCTATTCCTTGTACACTGCCCAGGAAGGGGATCTAGCTTATAAAATCCATATTGTAATTTAACTGTTTGTTTCACCATAAGATTTCTGAGCAATTCATTGATCTTTATTTCTGTTTAGGGTTATTAAAAAGATACTGGTGCATGGATTGTATTTCAGAAAATGTAGAAGTAAGAATTTCTGAATGATACAAATATAACACTTATTGCACATTAATAGTGTGGAAAGATCTGAGAAAAAATGACCAAAACATGGTTCATTTTTCACATTAATTACATTCCATTGAATAGCTTAACAAAGCTGGCTACAAAGGCTGTAAACCATGACAATGTTTCTTTCATTCCGAGGCCCCTACAACCTAGAATTATATATAGAGTTTATCATTCATGATTAAGGTAATACAGGAGGGTGAAACCCCTTACTCATCCTAACTCAGGTGTGCTAACCCTATCCCTATCCTTGCTACTAACCCCAACCTACACATTAGGGTATTAAACACTTTGCCCTTTAATGCAGATAGATTATGACTACAAATTATTTTTGTTGTTGTTTAATAGACTGAAAAATAAAATTTTCATTTTTGACTGTTTTACTGGCTCAAGGATATACAATTTTGATTAATGTACTGATATAATATATAGAGTACATTTACAAATATAACAGATATAGCTATAGGTACAGGTACACATACAGAAATTGATATAGATGTCAATATAGTTACAGACACACACACACACACACACACACACACACACACACACACACACACACACACACACATATATATATATATATATATATATATATATATATATATATATGTAGCAGAAGTTACAGATGTAGAAATACATAAAATATACATATACATACACATATTAAGTCAGATATGGATTACAGATATATGTATTACAATTGGTACAAAAGCATATGTAGATGTAGGGATATACTTCATAATACTGAAGTACCTAAACATCAAACTTTAAAACCTTGATCCCCCAAAAAATTGAATGCGAAAATGCTGAAAAAAAAATAAAACAGCAACTAATATTTTTTGCATCCCCACACATACCTGTTAAATACATATACCAACTCCAAGATCACACAGCAGGAGGGTAAGGGCTAATCCCCACTTACTGCTAGTCTGCGACCTCCCACACAGTGATGCCAGCAGTGTCGATTAAATGTTTCTGCAATCAATTCTTCCAGCCTTACACGCATTCGATATTATAAATGTTTAACAATTTAAACCACTACCAGATATAGATATAAATATAGATATATGTGTTGGGGGTATTCATGTACACACACATTGAGATCTATAGTGTCATACTGTTGTGTCCAGGCATGAATTATCTAAAAACAAGAAAAAATGTGAATATATTGTATAACTAGTTCTGTTTTTCTCTCTTGGATACACGTTTATATGTTTAAGAAGTTACTTTATCTAGCCAACCCATTAACATTATCATTAACATTGCTAAATGAAGACTGAGAAGAGGGCTAATGTTTCGCAGAGGTGGCATAACAGGTAGATGAAACCTGCTTGACTGTTCCATTTCAACAGCACGTATGATCAGTGTATGCATAAACACAGCTCCTTAGTGTTATAAAATTTGGAGAAACTCGCAGCTTGCTTTCATTTACACTTGGCATACATTTGGTCTTTTTGCATATTGTTATGAAAGCCTAGAGGGATATTTTCCTTTCCCCTGCGCAAATGATCTTTTTGAAACAGAAAAAGAAAGAATGTTTTCATTAGGGAGCAACAGAGTGTGTACGATGCAATTTTCCTTACAAAAATCACTTGAAGCTATAAACCACAGATGGTGACAATATGCTAATTCTCTCCTCTCTAGCATATTCTTCATGAATGACAGGGACAGTCCTCTAAGCATTGACCTAGTGGGAGCACATCTAGGTGGAGGATGGATTTGAAGAACAGAATAAGTGCATTTTAAATTCCTACAATGGCACAAAGTGCTGAAACATTTCTGATAAACAGTCTTATAAGTAAAACTTTCCTGAGGTAGTGTGGAAAGAAAACACTTAGGCATTGCCTCCTTTTAATTTTTGCTTTCTATACTTGGATGTTGATGGGATACAAATGTATGTCTGCTTATGCCACTGTCTAAAATGTGATTTAATGAAGATACTGAAACAAAAAAAAACTCTGACTTTATTGGTTATCTGAATTTTCTTTGCCATGCATCTTTATGTCCATAGTTATTACGCCAGCTGTTTCTCAGCTGTGAATTTTTAACTCTGCACCTTGCTGTAACAAATCATCAGTTTTTACTAAATGTCAACCCTAGACCGAGCAGATGTTTATTTCTATACATTATAATATTATCAGTTACTCATTTAGGATAATGTTCATCTTTAGCCAGTTCAGCTTCTAGCAAACATTAGGTGGTAAATAATATATTGCATATGTTGTTTTAGCAGCAGATTTCTGAATAATGCACTTAAAAAAATACATCATCAGATCTGAAATTACTACAACTGAAACTGAATGCAACATGGCTGTACTTGTTTGTTTTATTGCCTTGCAACTGAATATCACTTAGCAACATGCTCAGGAAACTGTCAACATTATGTGTCTCTGTCTGTCTGTCTGTCTATATGAAATAGACTGCTCATGCCATACTTGCCCTAGCTCTCCTGATTTTATCCATATCTTGCTGCTGTAGTTACATGCATTCAGAGGCATAATCGAACTTTTAAAAATTCGAACGTCATATGGTCAACACTATGTAATCAAACTTTCAAAAGTTTGAAAATGTAATAAAAACAAATAAACCAAAGAAAAAAACCTACCTGAATGGTTTAAGCAGAGGGGCAAGCCCCCTTGCATCCTCACATGTTGGGCTGCACCCCTCCTCGCTCTTTAAATACACCAACTCTAAGACTGCACTACAGTGGAGAAAAGGAAAATCTTCCCATTCTGCACTGTACGGACATCTCCTTAAGAGTTTGACAACATGATATAGACCCCCATTCAGAGTTGGTGGAACACAGTAAAACTGGAAATAATGGATGTCATCCAGCATTTTTTACAATCTATCATTTTGTATCTTCCTACAATCAGTTTAAACTTATAGACAACAAATAGATTGCAGTAGAAAGTTCTAGAAACAAAATACAATTTTTTATATACCTCATAACCAGAAACAAAAGAAAAATGCAAAAGCTACAATTAGAAGAACAAATGTAAAGAACTCTAGAAGTGACCACACTTAATATTAAACCTAAGGAATTTAACTTAAACCTAAAGGGTGATATTTACAGGTCAGAATAATTGGCTAGTTATTAAGTGGTTTTCAAAACATGTAGAAAAGAAGTGGGATATGCCAACAATTCTCCTTTTGTTGGCTGTGATATACTTATAGCTGAAGGTTAACATAGAAACAGATATAATAGTATGGTAGAAATAAAAACTGTGCATCAAGTAATCCAAGCAGTTAAGAAATACTGGAAATGGGACGTGGCAAGATGACAAACTGCTAACAACGCAAAGTCTTAGCTTTCTTTTTTCTGACAGGATTTTATTATATAAACTTAACAAAACTTAATTTATTATACATTTTGAAGATTTTAATCAAATTTGGACAACTTTTTGAAAGAAAAGTAAAGTTTTTTTATGTTTTTTTTATTTTTCCTGTCAGAAGATTGTTGTGACAGAATTAGCTACTCAAAAGTGAACAACTAAGTGAAAAAGGAACTACAATCTATAATGGGCAGTATCCAGGAGCTTTCTGTTAAATCTGATAAAATTAAGATCAAAATGGACAATATAAAAGAAGACTCCAAGAAACAATGAGAAATGTTAAAACAGATCATAAAACAGCATTTTTTTCAGATCTTAGCAATAGAAGACACATTAAATGACCCGGATAACAGAATGGCAGAGAGTGAGAATCACACAGAAGTCCTGTTAAAAGAAAATACTTTGTTTACGGAAAAACTAGAGGATGTAGAAAGTAGATCTAGAAGAAGTAATATTAGGATATATGGAATACCAGAAAAGGAAGAAAGAGACAATATGTTGAAGATTTAACTAACTCGATGCCTAAAATTCTAAATCAACCAGAAACTCTCTCTTTTGGTATCGAGAGCACCCATGAATCTCATTTGACTTCTATGAAGAAAAATCCTCCAGTCCCCAGATCTATTCCTATAAAATTTCTCTCCAGCCAAGACAAGGACCGGGTACTGAAGACAGCTTGGGCTAATTCTCCAATAAAAATAAACAACACTATCAGGTTTGACAATGACTATACTGCATCTGTTATGACCAAAAGGAAAGCATGTATTCTATTCATAAAAAAACTTAAAGAAGCTAAACATTAAAGCTCAACTAATTTTTCCAGCCAGAATTAGGAGATCTGTTTACCAGAAAGTCAGAAAACTTTTAATTCTCTAGAAGATGCAGTGGACTTTTCACAGAAAAAGAAAGTTTTTGATAGTCAGAAAATACGGATTGGATTCTTTTCATCTTCAAGAGACAAGCAATAAGAAATGTCTGGTCTTCAAAGGACAAAAATAGAAAAAAAAAAATTAAGAAACGTAATGTTGTTCTCATTTTCTATTTTGCCTAAAAAGCTTTCTTGCAGGTATTCAATTTTGCCATCTATTATGGTTCATCATCAAATACAAGGCAAAACAAACAAAAAAAGAGTGATTATACTTTATCAAAATGCCTTTTCTATAGTATCTGACATAGTGTATATGTATTATTATGGGTCTATATTATATTCCCAAAAGCCGACAATGTCGAATCTGACATTGTCGACATGAGAATATCGAACGCTCAGAATCTCGATGGTGTAAATGGAAATCTCCGTAAGGGGAAATTTCCATTTGCTGCAATGTAGTGCGGTCTCAGAATTGGTATATTTAAGTAGCGGAGGGGTGGGGGTGCAGGGGGGCTTGCTTGCCCCCACTGTTTAAACCCATTAAGGTACTTTTTTTTGTCTTTTTATAAAGTCGATGTTTGAAGACATCGATCGTATGGTGTCGACCATATGTTGTTCAATGTTTTCAAACGTTGATCTTATATTATTGCTATTACTTATAAGTCCCTTTATTATTTTATTTTAATTTTCTCTAACATTATTTTCAAGCATAGAGAGTAGCATGTATGTAGTAGAGGGTTTGTAATGACAGCATGTGTGTGTGTGTGTGTGTGTGTGTGTGTGTGTGTGTGTGTGTGTGTGTGTGTGTGTGTGTGTGTGTGTGTGTGTGTATGTATATATATGTGTGTGTGTGTGTGTGTGTGTGTGTGTGTGTGTGTGTGTGTGTGTGTGTGTGTGTAGGTTTACTATCATTTACTGATGGCAGACTCAGTCGAATGGTTGCATTATTGACTCACATCTATAAAAACTCACATTGGTGAAATTTGGTATTGTCGAAATACATGTTGAATGTGACCTAGGGATGAGTATTAAGATGGGTTGAGATGGAGGTGAGATTTGTCCTTCAGCAATATCAGAGTTTGACATTGCCAGCATTTGAGGTTCGGGTTTGGCACAAAGTGGATTTCACCGAGTCTGTTGCTAGTAAATTATAGTAAATCACACACACACACACACACACACACACAAATATATATATATATATATATATATATATATATATATATATATATATATATATATATTAATATTACTATTGCTTATAAGTCTTTTTAGTATTTTATTTAAATCCTTTCAAATTTTCTAACATAGACAGTACTGTGCATGTGGGGGGTATATCACTCCACCCGGGCTCACTCTGCTTCCCTACCCTACCCACTTTCACACCAACCCCCAAGACCAATTACCTTTAAATCTAACTGCCTTAATACCACCCACTCTCACCTCCAACCTCTTCACACCCTAGCCTATCAGAACCCACTTCACCCACCTTATCCCCTCCCACCTCTCTTAACTCTTTTATTTTTCACTCCACCCTCCTATACTCCTAATCTCCACCCCTTACTACTACTATGATGGTCTTTCTTTCATTCACACTTGCTCTTTTCTCTTCTCTCTTTCACTGTCTTATAGCACCAAAATGCCCACTACTCTTCACTGATCCTCTTTTCACCTCTTTATCTTATCTGCTATATTTCTACTCTTCTGTAACCTAACCTCATACTACACTCAACTAATGCAACATCCCTGTTATCCAACATCTACTCACATAATCTCACACTTCAACACACACTACTGCTCTTCTATACCTCCCTCACTCTTCTCCTATACTGAGTATAATCTCCCCAAAATTAAGCTGCCTCCCAAAATCTATCAGCTTTTCAGAACAAAACACAAATATACCTCTCTCTACTCCTTTATATCAATTCTCTTCCACCCTCTCAATACCCTCTAACTCTCTGGCAATGTTCATTCTAATCCTGGTCTACTAACTAACCGACCTGCTCCTTCTACTGCAACCCAAATCCCTCTGTATATGCCTAACCTGATTCCTAAAAATCTCTCCTTCTACTCTATCAACATCCACAGTATCCTTAACAAGATAACAGAATTTCATTCATGGAGAGCTCAGTACTCCCTCAACATTGTTACTCTTTCTGAGACTTGACTTAAACCACACAACACTGATAATGAACTGCTTCCCCCCTATACAACATCCTACGTCTTGATAAAACACATAAAAAAGGAGGTGGTGTTGCTATTCTGTACTCAAACCTCATTAACCTTATTCCCCTTCGTAACCCTCCTCCCTCCTTTTACCCTGTTGAACTTCTAATTGCCAAATTTAAACCCAACAATCACAGAACAATAACAATAGTAGCCATCTATATACCACCAGGTGATAACATACCCCTACTAGAGCAGATTCTAAATTAGAAGTCAGACCACATATCCAATGTGTCCATAATACTAGGTGATGTTAATATCAACTGGTCCTCCCTCTAGTCTAACTCACTTACCAACTATATTAACCTTTTGGCTATACACAATTTATTTTGTCTACTTTCCATCATAAACCTACCAATTCTAGTTCTATCATTGACTGGATCTTAGTTTCTAACCCTAACTTGTATCACACCCAGAAACTCTACCTGACCCCATCAGTGAGCATTGCCCAACATGAATCCTCTGACTCTCCCCCCACATTTCCAGACCCCACAAATTTAAAGTATGCCAGAAACTATCTACTTTTAACTCTGACATATTCAATAATGCTCTCTCATCTAAAGACTGGTCCATCCTCTTTACCTTACTTGTAAGCTGTCTTAAACTTTAAATCCATCTTCCTTAACACACTTAACTCCCATGCCCCTCCTAGAATAGAATAGAACTATTAGAGTCAAATTCTACAACTCTCCCTGGATAACCAACTCCACTCGGTCTCTTATACAAAAAAAGGGACTCTGCCTGGAAACTTTGGTCCAAGACTAAATCTCCCTCACATTTCTAAAGATATAGGGAACTCCATTATCTCACTAAAAACACATTAATAATGATAAAAAAACTTTCTACCACCAACCTCTGACTACACAATATAGAAACCCTAAAAAGTTTTGAAACGCTATGAATCAAATTCTCTATCTAGGTAATCCCTCTGCTCCCAGTCCTTGCCCTGCCAATACACCCCTTGAAACTGCTTCCATTTTCAGTTCCTTCTTCACTGATACTGTTAGCAAACTTATGCAGAATTCCAACCTATCCAATCTCTCACCACCTACATCTATCCAACAACAAAATTCTCCCTTCTCACTAAGGCCAGTTCCCACAAGCTGCATTAAAAAACTCCTCCTCAAACTTAAAACTTGCTCTCCATCAGCTGACAGTCTGTCATATTTCCATATTTCCACCTAAAATTTGCCACCTCATCAGTAGCATACCCTGTTTCCATTCTCATTAACCACTCTATCACTGAATCAACTGTTCCTGTTCTTTGGAAAAAAATCTTTACTATACCTATCCACAAAGGTGGAAATTCCACAGAACTTTATACCTATCGACCTATTGGCATACTTTCACCCCTCTCAAAAATGTTCAAACACTGCATATACAAACAACTTATGGCCCACCTCACTCAAGGGAATCATATCATCCCTACTCAGCATGGCTTCTGCCATCACCATAGCACCTCTACTACTCTCGTTTCCTTTACCAATACCATTTCCCTTGCCAGAGATAATAATAAATGTGTGTCCTGTCTTTTTTTAGATCTGTCAAAAGCCTTTGATACTGTCTCCCATCCTATTTTCATCTCAGAATTATCCCAACCCTCAGCAACTTTATCCTAGTCTAGCTGCCTTTCTGATAGGCAGCAATATGTCAAATGGCTCTCTGCTCTTTCTCCTTTTCTCCCCATCAAAACTGGTGTCCCACAAGGCTCTATTCTTGGACCTCTCCTTTTTAACATCTTCACCAATGAACTAGACAGATCCTGTCCCCAGTCTTCCCTCATACAGTATGCTGATGATACTATTATATCTGTAGCTGACAATCCAACATAACTACTCACCTTCATGCAAACATCATTCAAACATACAGAAACTTGGCTTACTAATAATCAACTATTGCTCAACCCCAAAATGATAAACCTCCTATTATTCCCTCTCAAAGCCCCTGTTTTGCCATCTTTTCACTTAATAACACTAAGATTACATCTGACTACCAGACTAAGCTCTTTGGAGTAATCATAGATGACCAACTAAACTGTGACCTTCACATACATCTCTGTGTTAAGAAGACCCACCAAAAGCTTGGCCTCCTGTATAGAAACAAAAGTTTCCTAACCCCTGACTCCAGAATCCCTCTAGCTAATGCTTACCTTCTTTCCTACCTTTTCTACAGCTCACAAATCTTTACAAACCTTCAGTCTTCTCTTCTCACTAAATCTGAAACAACCTATAATAAAGTAGCTAGATTTGCTGCTAATCTGCCATCCAGATCTCACTACTGTCATGCCCTCAGGTCACTCAGTTGGTTAGAGTTTCCTAATCAACTGAAAGTTTCTCAAATACTCATCATCCACTCCATCATCAATAAACCCTCGTTCTGCCTCAGTATTTCCTTACTAGTAAAAAAGTAAAAATACTCCTGGATGACCACAAGAACCAAAAAAAAAAAAACAGACTGGAGGATGCAGAAGAACAGAGCGAAATCCACATGATATTAGCGTAATAAAAACTTTTAAATCACGCTTTTGTAACCAAACTTCTTCAGGATGAATTATACATGCTCTACATCACATTTAAAAACAGTTTTAAAATGCCTCTACACCAGTAAACACGTCTTTCCACTTAAACAATTATACAATTAATAAAATTTCAAAGCACAGGAAGTTATTTCCTTATATAGACTATACGCTCTTTCAAAAAAATTTAATGTTAACAGCATTATTTAAACCAGATTTTTTGTCTGAATTTAATTTGATTTGCCATAAGGACTCCTTTTGTTCAAGATTTGTTTTAAAATTGCCACCCCTAAAATTATGACTTCCTTGCTCCAGCACAGAAAACAAAAAATGTTTATACATGGGACAGGTGATAGTATGCTTGTAAAAAGAATTTGTCTTGTCTTGTTCTCTAATGTAATAATGTTCCTTTATTCTAGTGCATTGAGCTCTTGTAGTCACACCAGTATAGAATGCACTACAGTATGCACACATACCAATGTATACAACTCCTTTACTCTTACAGTTAAAATGTCCTGAAACTTTCAAAGTGTAAGGCAAATGTTCTAAATTAACTAAGGGACCTTTTAGTCCCACATCCCCAGGACAAATTTGGAGTTAAGGGCATCAACAAAATTTTGCACTTTCTGTACATCCCCAACCATGACAAAAAACAGGTCATCAATAAATCTCTTAAAAAATATAATTTGGTATTCCATGACTAGTGGTTCCAGCACAGTACACACCCAGTGACCCATCACAATGTTCACAAAATATGATGCTGCAGGGAATCCCATAGCTACTCCCCCAAATTTGTTTGTATATTTATTTGTTAAATACAGAAAAATGTGTAATAAAACATCTATTAATTCAAAACAGAAATTACTTTCAGAATTACTAAATGTGGATGATTTATTTAAGTATTCTTTAACTTGTTCCACTCCTTCAAAGTGGGGGAATACAGGTGAAAAGAGAGACATCAAGACTAAACATCACTTGTGTAGTGGGATCAAAAGCTGTACTTAAAGTATGTTCCCTGATATTATTTAAAAAGTCCCATGAGTCTTTTAAATATGAATTAATTTGGTGAACAATGGGATTTAACTTAAAGTCCACCAACAAGGAAATACCCTTTGTAATATACAGCTTTTGATC
This sequence comes from Protopterus annectens, assembly GCF_019279795.1. Taxonomy (NCBI): domain Eukaryota; kingdom Metazoa; phylum Chordata; order Ceratodontiformes; family Protopteridae; genus Protopterus; species Protopterus annectens. Next base: position 465,516,447 of record NC_056746.1, read on the forward strand.
CCATCACACAAGTTATTCTTTGTGGAAATTCATTACCTATGCCTAAAGTATTAAATACATATTCAGATAAAAAATGGCATGTTGGGTTTAGTAGTAGTAGAAATTGATAAAAACTTATACTTTTGTGTATTCTTACTGGATACCTGGAATTGGAGCCATATTTGCTAAGAAATATCTGGATATCGTAACCTTATATACAAAAGGTGCACTGAATATTGCAGGAAATGTTAACTGTATTATTTCTAGTGAAGATGCAACTACTGATAAGGTTCCTAAGCTATCTTCAGTAACCAAACACTGAGATAATTTTATTAATTATCAACATTTGAGAGATACCTATGATATTAAATAAACTACCTTTTTCAACTTTACACATTATTCTTATAGATTTGGCACCCAGACAAACACTGATAAAGTTTTTACTTCTAGTAGTTTGTTTACTAAAATTGAAGATGTATTGATAACTTCATGTCCTTTATCTGACCATAATGCTATTATAGTTATGTTAAATTAAAACCAAGTAATTTGATTTACTATCAGAGAATCTCTGCTTCTATATTAAAATTAAACGACTTAAAGGAATGGTATCTACAAGAAATAGATCAATAAATTGAAATTAATAATAATGGATACGTTTTAGAAGTAATTCTCTGGGATTCTTTAAAGCTTATCTATATGAAAAAATTTAAAATTGGTACATATCTAAAAGAAAAGAGTAGGACAAGGAATTTGCATATTTGCAGTCTAATATAGATAAATTGAAATCCAATTTAAAACCCTTATGATAAATTGGAAAACACTGAGTTAAAAATATTAAATAAAAAATATCTTTATGTACTTCACCATACAATATCAATGAATCTGGAAAGTTAAAATTACAAACTTACTCAGTAAACCCAAAAAGCTTACACAGGTAAACATAAAGACTAATCATATTAAAGAAATCATTTCCAAACAAGGGGATAAAAATAAAAAAAATGCCGGATTTAAAATATATACTAGAATACTTTAGGAAATATTATGAAAAAAAATGATAACAATGAGACAGACTTAGAAATCAACAACATAAACAATGACTTTTTGAAAGACAATATGAGGTTTAAATTAACCAAAGAACAGAGATCCAAAAATTGAGAAGTCATTTTTTTAGGAGTTAAATAAAGCCCCTTGTCTTGATGGTATAATCACAGAATTATACAAATCATTCCCAGAGAATATTTTAAATATCCATTTCAAAGTTTTTTGACTTACTATAATAACAAAAATAATCCTACCGAAAATACTTTTCTTTCTACAATCACTAATTATTCTTCCTCCTAAAAAATATTTAAGAAATGTAATTCTACTGTTCTTAATTTTCTCTGGTTCCCCAATAAACCAAGATTATTCTTTGGCTGGCATATTAAAAGTGGCAAGAAGGTGGATAAAGCTTTCCAAATGTTGCATTACATGTCAAATCTATAATTCTCTATCTCATATCAGTATGGTTAAATTCATTTTACCAATCCACTTGGAAATCCATTCATGAAAGATTAATAAATAATAGCAGCTATGTTGTAGAATCTATTTTAAAATTTGAAATCAATAAATTGTACTGGATTTTAAAAGACTTATGTTTAAATGAAAAGAAACATAGTATTGCTCTCCCTTCACTGATTACATCCTTATGAATTTAAAAAAAATCATGAATTCTAATTATATGGTTAAAGATGTATTGTTTTTATTGTTGCCTATTTCAAATACTGCAGGTTGCTTGGGGGCTTTTAATATAAACAAAATGCTAGACCTTAGAAATGCAAACTTAATATTTTGCCATCAATTCTTAATCAAAAATAAATCACATAATGCAGATTATCTTTGTGTACAATGTTTACAAAATAATAACTGGTTGACTATACAATCTTGTAAAAAATACGTTAGTGATAAAATCAAAATCTCTATGGATTTTCAAACAAAACATTCCAAAGATACTTGAGCTTTTTTTCAGAACCAAAAGTAACTCAAATAAGAATAAATCATATCTATCAATTATTTATAAAATAATAAGCAAAATATTTGATTCCACAGATTCATTATTTTGGAATTACTCAACTAAAACTAATGAGAAGGCATTTTCTGATGAAGATAAATGCCTAATTCTTACATCTATGGGGAAAGGAGATTTCTTCACAGAGGTTTTTTTATATCCATATAAAGCAGCTTTAATATATAACTATGGGAAAATTAATTGTCTGAGTTGTAATGAAGTCTCTAATGCAGATTGGTTTCATATGATATTGGATGGTAAAATAACAACTCATTTTTGGGTTGAATTTAAAAATTTTGTCCCAGCTTTGTGGACAGATAATTGTATCATTTCTAACTCCTTGATCCTATTTAATGATCCAGTTCCAGATTCCATTCCTAGCATGTGCCTCTCTTTTGGTCCATTTTAGCTATAGCAAGAAAAATAGTCACAAAGAATTAGAAATGTAAAGCTATTCTTTCTTTCACTGAATTCATTAATTTAACAAAGCTGTCTGCAAAAAAGAATTGTCAACTGCCAAAATGAGAACTTCAAATATTATTCACCAGTTTAGATTTTGGTCAAAATTAAGTGATTTACTTGATACGTTTTAATGATTTAGTTTTGTATATTTGATTTTTGCTGAGGACATCTGTAATTATGTTTTTGTTCTAGTTATCTTTAAATAATTTTGTAAACTTTTTGTTTTAAAATTAATAAAAAGTTGCTAAAAAGAAATATTGGAATCATGAAACAAAAATGTCCTAAAAGTAAAAAAGTAGCAATTGTAATATTGGATCATCCACTTCCAGCTAATACAAAAAACAGTGCACAAAATACAGTACCTGGGATTCACAGACTTTTTATACGGTCATGCTAATTGTACAACTTTGGTATGATCAATTAGTATGGTATTGAGAAATTCTGATTATAGATGCATGGCATAGCATCAATAAGAAAGACTTCATTAGTGGCTTATTACCATGCATCTGAATCCAGCACTGTTCTATTAGACCTGACCTCACCAGTGGTCTCTCTAGCAGCCCAGTCAATGCTGTTAGCAAAGCACCCTTATATACACATGTGCATGCGTGCACACAAGCAAACATACACCTAAATAAACTCATCCATAAACAAGATCTCCACAATACTTGTTCAAATACACAGAAATGATCATCCATTCATCCACACACATGCTCTAAAACTCATAGAAGCATCCAAGACACACACACACACACACACACACACACACACACACACACACACACACACACACACACACACTCCCATATATTCATGGTGTCTCATTAATTTCCATACAGACATGAACACAGACATCCACACATATATGGACTCTGATGCCAGACCCCCACCTGTCTCCACAGCTTCAATGGACTTACCTGTATGACAATCACTCCCATATAACTGAATGTGTGAGTGATAGCTTTTGAGGGTGTTCACTTTTTCCTCCTCATGTAAAAAATTACTTGGCTATATGATTCTCTGAATTTCTTGCCCCAATAATTCAATATCTATGATGTCCATGAACATTTTCACATGAGAACATGTGGCTAATTATCATTAGACACCTCCAGAGGCTGTCACATTATTATGCAGCTATGCCCAAAAGATCACTTCTAGATCTGATCCCAACTAAATGGAAAGCCTCACCATTAGAGCGGTCTATGAATCAGAAGTACTTATCATAATGCAGAAGCCTCCCAAGATATGGTTTCCTCATCTTGCTAAGCCTTTCTGAATCCCAAAGAGATCTGCACTTGATAAAAGAAGAGAAAAAAAATAATTATTTAAATAGCCATGTTTAGTGAATTTTGGGTCTCATGTGCTGAAAAACACTGAAGTATAATTCATCAAGAAATGTAACTGGAAACTAGACCTTTGTTGAACAATTATGCAAAGATAGTTATACCAGTAGTGGGATTATCAGGACTAAAACAAAACTAGGTTTTAATCCATTTGTCTGGGGCCAAACCCATCAAAATACACTTCCTTAGGATTTCCATTTCCAAGACATGATGTGATTCTGAAGAATATTTATCTAACAAAGGGGGAGGTGGTAAAGTCCTCTCATGGGGTAGTGGCAATAGGACATTTGTCATACCCTCTGAAAAAATCAGGGAAATGCCTTGTCTTAGGAAGCAAACATGATGAAACAGTATTTGAAAAGTTGGTTCCCAATCAATGAAAAAACTAAATCAAAACTCAAAAAAGGTCTGGTTTACTTAAACATGCTACTAATATTGGTAATAGAGGAGGTGATTCTGGGTCCTTTTCAGGTAGTAAGAAGAGAACTTTTAGCAAACAACTAAGACTGAAGCAGTACTGATTTATACACACACACACACACACACACACACATATATATATATATATATATATATATATATATATATATATATATGTATGTATGTGTGTGTGTGTGTGTGTGTGTGTGTGTGTGTGTGTGTGTGTGTGTGTGTGTGTGTGTGTGTGTGTGTGTGTGTGTGTGTGTGTGTGTGCATGTATCTATGAATGTATAAAATGGACTTTTTATCTACTCCAAATTGACTAACACATATTTATCTGAAGTTAATTTGACTGACAAGCATTTTTATCAGCAATTAATTTTATCTAAAATGTTTAAGACAAAGAAAGTGTGCCAAAAATAAATATTTTTGCAGGGGGACAAACCCCACCTGCACTCCACATCCCCTTACTTAAATATACTAAAACCAGAGTCACACTACCACAGGGCAAATTAAATATGGACAATGATGATTCACTGTATGTGGTGTTTTCTCCTTTCTCTGTTGTTGTGTGACCATGGAGTTTATTTATTTATTATTTATTTATTTTTATTTTACATTTGTTAACCGGGATGGTCCGACTGGATACATGTCCTTTTTTAGTGGAGGCCCGGGGAGAAAAGCTCCAACAGAGTTACATTGATAATTAGGTACAGTAAATGAGCTGAAAGAACTTAACAAAAACATAGGCTATTTACATACAAGTACAAGACTGCCATTACTATTTCTGAGATTACTACAAATGTAACATTAATAATATATTAGCAAGGACGGTAGGCAGTATAATGACATAGAGTTAGACAGGATACATATTTCTTTATCACAGTATACAAAGTACTTATCATCTTAGCTAGTTGTTTATGTTTTAGTTAATGGCACAGAGCTACTCTGGGTTTGAGCAAGGACATAGCCAGTGTGACTTGAAGTGGAGTTTTAGACTATTTTTGAATTGACTTAGAGAAGTTGCAAGTGTGATGTTATTTGGGAGAGAGTTCCATATTTTACCAGTGGTGTTGGCAAATAGCGCGTCACCACCTAGGTTGAGAGATTTAGTTGTCTGGACAAGGAGTCTGTTTGCTGAGCAAAGGCAGCTTAGATTGGAGTAGGGAGTCATTAAGTTTTTTAGTGCTGGGGGTATTCTCAGGTTGTTTAAGGATTTTGAAGGCCTGTATGAGTTGGGACTGGTGAAGAAGGTGTGGGAATTCTATCCATCCAAGCTTTTTCAGGTTAGTACAGTGGTGTGTTCTGTAGGGTAGGTCTGTAACGAACCTGGCAATGTGATTATAGCAGGATGAGAGCTTGGCCAGATCAGATTTGTTAAGGTGAGTGAGGACAGGAGAGGCATATAGTAGGATAGAGAGAAGGTGTGATCGGGCTGTGGCTGCCCTGGCATTCGGGGTAAGGAAGGCTTTAATTCTATATAGGGTCCTAAGTTTCTTGTTGACTGACTTAATGGCTTGGTTGATATGTATATCAAATCTGAGTTTATTGTCAATGTTTACTCCTAATAGCTTTGTATAGGTGTCTGGGGAGATGATGGTCCCATTATTGGATTTTATAATGAAGTTTACAGTCAGAGATCTATTGGATGGGTAGAAGAGAAGTAACTTGGTTTTGTTTGGATTTAAGATCAGGAGATGGTTGGCAAGCCAGTTTTCGACTTTGGTGAAGCTATGTTGGGTGGTAGTTAGTAGATTTGCAAGAGAGGCATTGGAACATATTATAGTCGAGTCATCTGCATATTGAATGCAGGTGGCTTCATGGATGACTGTTTGGATGTCGTTTATGAAGACTGAAAAGAGGAGAGGTCCTAATATGGAACCTTGAGGAACTCCTATGGTATTTGGTAGTAGGCAGGAGAGCTTGTTTTGCCACATTACTGCTTGTTGTCTCCCAGTGAGGTAAGCTTGAAACCAGTCAAGGGCTGGAGTATCTAGATACAGGGTTTTTAAAGTATATAGAAGTAACTGATGGTTTACCATATTGAAGGCTTTCGATAGGTCCAGGAAGAGAGCGGAGGATATTTTTTTATAATTCCGGTTAAGATTAATGTTTTCAGTAAAAGAGAGGAGGGCAGTGGTTGTACTATGATGGGGTCTGAATTCATGTTGAGAGTCTGTGAGTAGTTTTTTTTGGGTTAGATAGAGCATTAGTTGGTTGTGCATGCACTTTTCCATAATTTTGGCAAGTGGTGATAGTATGGCTATAGGTCTATAGTTGGATAGTTCTGTGGATGAACCTCCTTTGTGGAGTGGAATAACATAGGATATTTTCCAAATTGAGGGGATTGAGGCCTCGGTTATGGTTCTGTTAATTAGGATTGAGATAGGGTAGGCTACGACATCTGCAGCAATTTGCAGGTATTCAGCCGGCAGAAGATCGGCTGAAAGGGTGGTTGGCTTCAGTTTTTTCAAAAGGGATCTGATAAAGGATGTGGACACTGGCTGGAAGTTAAAAGAGAGTGGTGAGTCGGGTATAGTGTTTATAGAAGTGTGGGGAGGAGAAAGTTGGTTAGCTAATGACTGGATGGTTTCTGTGAAGAAAGTATTGAATGAATTGGCTATATCTTCTTGGCTCTTGTCAGATAATGTTCCTGGGGTCGGAGTAGTGGATTTGCCTGGTTGGAGAAGTTTATTTATGCCTGCCCAGTACTTTTGAGGGTTATTCTGATGTTTATGTTGCAGATTGTAGAAGTAATTTTTCTTATCTAGTATGATGGCTTTTTTAGTCTCATTTCTAAGTTGTTGGAATTTGATACGATCTAGGGGTAGTTTGGTAGTGCGCCATTTATTCCACGCTTTGTCTCTAGTTGTTATTTTGGTTTTGGTGTCTGTTGTTAACCAGGGTGCTAGTTGAGTTTTAATTCTTATTGAGCGTTTAGGGGCATGCGAGTCAAGTATAGTAAGGAATGAATTGTTAAATGATGACACTGCCTCATCAAGGGGAAGGAACTTTAGTTTTGTCCAGTTACATGATTTGAGTTCAAGTTGAAATTTAGTTGGGTCAAAGTTTTTCTTGGATCTGATAGACCTATACATAGGTAAGCTTGTACAATTAATTTTGTCTTTCATGATGTATGTGAGCAGGTGATCACTAAGATCATTAGGGAGAGTTCCAGACATATAGTTCTGGGGATGACTGTTGGTGAGTATCCAGTCTAGTATACTCTCTTTTTGGTTATTGTTACCTGTACGTGTGGTAGATATTATCTGAGAGAATCCATGTAGGTTAACAGGGATGGGGTTGGACTGTGCTGTGCATTGGTTCCAGTCAATATTAACATCGCCCAGGACAATGGTTTCTTGAGGGTAGTTGTTGGCTATCCAATGTAGAATGACATCTAGTGTTTCTACATTGTTCCCAGGGGGAATATAGGTGACAATTAGGTTAATGCCCTTATGATTATTTAGTAGAATTTTTAGAGCTAGTATTTCAGCGTTAGAGATCTGGGGTGGTTGTATAGGGTTAGTTATGATGTTAAGTGTGCTATTATATAAGACGGCTATTCCACCTCCTCTTTTCTTTACTCTATTTGCCCTAAGTATATTGTAACCAGGAGGCAGGATCTCATTGTCTTTGGTTGATGGCCGGAGCCATGTTTCAGATAGACACATTATGTTGGGGAGGTATGTGGCTAGTACAGCATGCAGGCTATGTATCTTATTGTTTAGGCTTCTAATGTTTAAGTGGCATATTAGGAGGGAGTTGACCAGTCGGTGGGAGAGTGGTGGGCTGGTAGGATTTTGAGTTAAGGTTGGGCCTGGATTAGGATGGATGTCCCCATCTTTGGTTATGTTTTTTTAGATACGCTAGTAGTCTAATAACTTTGAATAGTAGTTTTAGTTCATATTTGGATTTTGGTGTTGATTGGAGTGTTTTTTTTAGAAGCAAGTGGTTGGAATTTATAATTTTTGGGGTAGTGTAGTAGTGGGCAAGTTCCGCAGTCAGTGGAGGTAGGGGGGTCTTGGTTTGGCATTTTGGATAAGAGAAACCTACGAATGTGAGATTTTCATAGCTAGTAAGAAAGTATGGCAGAATTAAGAGTGGTAAGATAAGAGGAAGGAGTTTATAATTATTTATAGACATGTTATATGTCATCAATGGGTGGGGTCAATGTGCTTCAGAGGAATAGTAGTGGTAAGCCACGTCATCCCAAGCTGACTTATACTGGATCCTGCTAGAATAACACCAGCTACATAGACAGTTTATTAAAGCCAACTATGTTGCCTTTGAATCATGTCTTCATTCTGGGTGAGGACAAAATACCACTCAAGACCAGTGTCTTTCCTGCCTCAGTTACATGCATAGAAAGCTCAGTCATATCCTTCTGAATGCCCCTCTAGGTGGATCATCTAAGATCATCCCCTCCCCCCACATGGACCACTATCAGGTCATAGTCATATTTGTCAGAATGGAGGGATGTAAGATCCCTTGTTACATCCAGAATCTTGGCTCCAGAAAGACAGCTTATTATCACTCTATTCTTATCCAGCCTGGCGGGGATGGTGTCCATGTGCTTTACACTAGACTTACCTACTGCTAAAACATTGCCATGGTTTCATGCAGTCTCAGTAGGCCCATTGTAACTCTAAGTGGCATGCGTTCTAGGTGCAGTTGTGTAGGGTGAAGGGGTAGCTGTTGTGTAAAATGATGTTTGAAGTTTTTTTATTCTTTAGCGTGGGAGGCTCAAGCAGTGTTCTATTAACAACTGCAGCATAGGATGGTTTAGTGTAAGTGGTCTGTGCTGTGTATGTATGTGTTGTGCTTAATGAATGTGTTCTGAGGTGAAAAGGTAGCCTCCAAGTTAAATAAATACTTACAACTCTCACATGCTGAATCATACATTATATTTGAGAACTTTCTGATACTGCTGTCTATGTTATCATACTATTTAGACTGCCTCTGACCTCAACTATGGCAGAAAATGGTTCTCAATCTAGTTTATGCAGCTTAGAATTAAATAAATAACTATAACCACTTTGTCTAAACCAGTAACCACCTTTCAGTTTTACTCCACTGACACAGAGCAGGAGGAAAAAGGACATTCAGTTCATATAAAATAATAAGAGGACTGCCTGGAAATGTCCTTATAAAGTGAAGGTGAGTAATAGACAGAAAAAAGCATTACCACAGGGCAGCAATTTGATGAGTCCTACTGATAAATGGGTGTTATGTGTCAATCTCAAAATAAGGGTCAAATTAGCCATATTAATGGTCACTGTGCTTTAACTCTGTTTAAGTCTGCTGTGTCTTGACTGGATATATAGCTAAAGGCATCAAGGATGCTGAAACACAAGCCACTATCAGTACAAATCAGATGAAGTATTAAATGGAACAGCTGGAACTAAGAAGCAAGTAAACAATTTCAGTAGCTAAGAGCTGCTAATAATAATAATGTTGAGAATCAGCAGTGAAACCTCAAATGCAATAATGATAAATAACACCATGAAATACACAGAACAACTAAAATGTTCCGCTTAGCAAAGGTTTGATCCACACAAAACATTATCAAAAGATTTTACAGGAAAAAGCCTTTATCACCAGTGGATGGGGGGTATAATAAGGGTGAACTGATACACTGAATGGTTGTAAAACTGTTGTATGTGAACACACTTTAAGAAAAGCATACACAGTTAGAAAAAATGTCAACTATTATAATTATAACAGTCCAGAATGAACAGCTTGTGCGGGAGGATTGTTTTTAATAATTATTGACTAAATTGTAGTACTTGGTAGTTATCATATGCCCTAAAAATGAGAAATTGTTTTAGGTATGAATACAACATGTGAAAACAATATTTGTTTTATTCTAAATTCTGCTATTTCCATGTGATTAACCTATGTCGCTAATAATTTTCAAGTAACTTTTGTCAAAAGCACTCTTCAACTTTACGTCTGCCAAATCCTTCGGTTCCCAAGCAGGCTTTAGTATTTGAACAATGAGCTAAAAAAATCCCACAGTGTTCTTCTGGAGCCTGTTTGTAAAAAATGCAATAAGCTTTTAAAACAGATTAATTTCTTCAAGCAATTGAGGTAAGATCCACAATTCTATTCTGCATTGCACTGAAGGAAAATAAATAAGCATATAGAGCTACAGAGAGAGAGAGATACACAATTGTTGTACATGTGTGCTTGTGTGTGTGTGCGCGCGTGTGTATATGTGCACTTCTGTAAGTAGGTGTTTGTGTGTGTGCATGCATGCATGTGTGTGTATCTGCATGTGAGCATGGTTATGGTCAGTTTAGAGATACAATTCTCAGCTTGTATTGCTATAAATATCACTTATTGCATTTATTAATATTAGAGTAACTTTAAGAATTATTTCACAATGAGTAAGACTAATTTGGCTAGATGACTGTTTAACAATAACATTGTTCTTGCTAATCTAAATAGGTATGGTAATGGGAAAACTCAGAGCTATATGGGTAGACAGAATGCAGTTTAAATAATCAGCTACTTTACTTAAAAGATCCTGTAATCTGAGTTTAAAATAAAGGATTTTATTCAATTATGCAATACAAACAAGACTGTGTCTAAGAAATTGATTAAAAATACCCCTTGAGAGTGCAGCTAATAGGATTTATTTTTCTACTCCATTTTGAAAACATATAACAAATGATTGAGATCAAACATGCCATCATAATTCCTTGCAAAGCGTGAATAGTTTTACCTGCCCCTCCTATATAATAGCATTATAAAAATAATTAGAAAGTGTTGCAGCTCACAGCATAGGCATCTAAGAATTGTCAAAATTGTTGATTGATAACAGGTGTACTACAATTCTGACTGCCACTATTATGGCAATACAAGGCTGAAAATTGTTAGTTGATTTCTGGGGCAATTTTGTGGTGACTGTCATATTTGTGGTATCAAAAGGTTCTCCTACTTCTACAGCATGACTTATGGTTCAGTCTCAAGAACCTCACTGTGACAGACTTGTTGTAATGAGGTTCTTTCATAAAAGGTTATTTCCATCTCATTTTTTGAGCATAATCCAAGCCTTGCTCCATGTTATGACATGCATGTTAAGATATGTATAATAACTACAATATTTATCAGTGACACTGGTAGAGCCAGGCATGTGGCATATCAGCCATGGTATGTAAATTAATTATTAAGGGGTAGCATTTTACCAAACATCAGGGCACCAATTGTTCTGTCTTCAGACACTTAAATTAAGTTAATAGGCTACAGGTAAGGCAGTAAAAATATGTCTGCATTCAAAGTGATGTGTACTTGTTATATTATCTATCCCCTTAAATGTTTTCAGTAAATAATTTCAGCACGATTCTTCCATTTTTATTTCCATATTTAGGATATAGGTAACAGAGAAAGGCCAGTTCTGTATAAGGGATGTAGAAGCACAGGAGTTTAGTGAACAAGTCAGACATTTCTGATTAGTCACAGAAGTGGGTGTACTTACATTCCTGAGATTTAGACAGGGTAATAATGATCAAAGCAATATGTTATTATTCATCTATTCCATCTGTAGTACCATGTACAGATCTGGAAACTTCAAGAGAGAAAAGTTGTAGTACAGATGAAGGGACAACAAACATGTTATATGATATGTACCACAAACTCGAGAAAAAGAAAAGAAAGCTTTGGTATGTATCATCCTGAGAAAAGAAAGCAGCACAGAGATGTGAGAACCCTTTTGTATAACTAAAGGTAAGAATCTAGTGGATTTCTATAATAGTAGTGAGTGAACAGAAACAGCCATGCTTGTTGGTAGCTAGTAGGTAATAATGTCACTGTAGCACCTTGCAAGCCACACACATACTCACAGAAGGATAATCACTGCCCATACCCCACAACCTGTTACAGGAACACATCCGGACCAAGTAATAAAATATGTGGAGCAAAGGGCCAAAAACAGGGACACATTCCAAATAATGTTACAACAAACTTAGACAGTTCAGAGAGTAACAGGTTCTGCATTTTTGTTGAAATGAATGAAATGAATATATATATATATATATATATATAGAGAGAGAGAGAGAGAGAGAGATGTATATATATTCTGAGTGAGGCACATGTGTACAGATGTATTACAACAGGTGCCTGGTGACAAAGGCATGGAGGGAACACCAGTGTCAAAACTGGAGTACCATACCCCATTTCAAATCACCTACACCAGTAACCACCAGATATGTGATTGGCTGCCCACCACTGCATGTGTCAGGGCTGAACAGGGTCATAAATGTGTACAATAGTCCCCCCAATGATATTCACAGTGGCACACTATTCCTGGAATACCTGCACATGGTATGTGTCAGTAGACATGGTGTGTCAGTTACGGACATGTAGGTCAGTGTACCCCTCCACACCACATAATGGATGCCATGGTATGTACCTCACATGACAGCTACAGATATGGAGAACGACACAGTAACATGTACAACACTGTGACAATGCACTCAAACACATTACCAATGCACAGTGACTGACAACACCACAGAGTACACACATACTACCCACATAGAGGTTACCACTCCTGGATTTACATACTTAAGTCACACCCATGACAGATGTCCAACAACCATAGTAACACCTCACACCATCAACAACCTAAATGACTGATGTGTGTCGTCCGTGCCACTGCAATAGAGAGCACATGGTGGAGGTACAGGTTCCTACCCACAGATAAGACATACCCTGCAATAAACCACACAGTGTTAAGAAGCAAGACTCCCCATAAGTACATGTCACACATACCCCTGCTAAATGTTAGTCAGATAGGTAATATGCCATATGAGTCACCCTGTGTAACTGTTTGACAGCAGCAGGTACCATCACATCACATGTGTCACAATGGTCAGGGTAGCAGAACAGTATGCTGCTGCAGTCCCAGGGGCAATAGCATATTGTATAGTATTGTATTGTAATGTATTGTATTGTGTTGTATTGTATTGGTATGTAAAGGTGCCTCCTATGTGGATTGGAACCACTGCTGCTGTGCGCCAGTGTACAGTTTCATATCCTGTAGTCAGGCTAGTGTTACATAGCACTTCTATATGTGTGGTTAGCTCCTCTTGGAGTTCATGTAGCATGCAACCGGGGATACCATCAGGTCTCATTCATGTTGTGTATTCTGCTTTCCTGAGGGTGGCTCTCACCTGGACATCTGTGATGACAGGGAGGTTACAGTCAGCTGGGATAACTATGTCTTATTTTGGGGGAGAGGGAGGGGGGAAACCTGCACTGAACCTGTCTGCCACAATGCTGCCAATATCTGTGGGTTTAGTGAATTATTTGTTGCTGAGTACTAACTATGAGCATAGTGGAGGGTTTCTGACCAGGTTGCTAACATATCTGAAGAAGGCCTTGTGGTTATCTGTAGTGTCCCTGTTGATTTCCCTCTCAAAGTTGCCCATGGATGTTTGTATGAGAGAAAATAGCTCCTTACTAGTGCTGATCAGACATGCCTTCCCTTTATGGAATTATGCTCTGTCTTGCAGTAGCTTCCATCTTTTGTAATACAATCTGTCCATGGCTGGGGTCCACCAGACAGGATGCTGTCCCTTTGTGGAGAGTGTCTTGGTCTTATATGGGATTGCATGATCCATGCATTCTCGGAGATGTCCGTAGAAATCATTTGTGAAGGGGTCAGCATTGTGGGTTGTGTCTTCCACTGGCCCAGTAGGCTGAAAGGATACCATGTCACTGTTACAAAGTGTAAAATTTGCATTTGCAATGTTATTCACTATAGTCATTTGTGCTGGTGGTGGAGGTGGGATATGTATATCCAGAGCAATTAGTTTGTGGTCAGCTCACAGTAGTTGATGATGTACCCCATACAGTACCTAGATACAAACCCCCAGAGTGAGGAGGTGCTTTGGACCTGCATCAGTGTTCTGACTGCTGGGGTTTGGTAGTATGTCGTATGGAGTGTGCCAGGTACTGTTGCACAGCTGCTGGCTGAGCACTGATACCTGGCCATTTACATGTGTATCCACCAATAGACAGACAGATGCTATATATGTGAGATATGTTGTATCACAAAAATTGAGTAGCTTGTGTAGTATGTGTGCCAAATTCTGCTGACATATATTGCTGATATCATGTTATTTCCTTTTTCAGGACTATGGCTCACCTGCGCAATCCAGCTTACTCTGCAGCTGAGGATGAGGAGATACACCAGAGCCTGGTGCGGGATTATGCAATACTCTTTTCCCTCACCAGACAGAATCAGCAGGAGAGGGCTGCACTGTGGCAAGACCTGGTCCGTCGGGTAAATGACATAGGCACGCATAATATGACATATGAGCAGGTACGATATCACTGCAGTGATTTAATCAGAAATGTCCATCAGCGTGCGTCGGATATCCACAGGCAACAGGTCGCCACAGGTGGTGGGGTGGCTACACATCCCCCACTCACCAGACTGGAGGGACTACTCATGAGTGTAGTGGCTCCAGCCCGCCAACAACAACAACAGCAGCAGACATGCATTATGATGGTGGCTGGAGCCACGCAGCAGCAAGACAATGAGCGTGCAGGTAATATGCCATATGTATAGTTGACTGTTGTGTACACTGGTAGTTAATGCATGTGTGAGGTGTGCCCTTGGTTTTTAGCTGTCATCATAGTATTTAATGTGCAAGTGTGATATCCTCAATATCAGCAGCTGACCTGTGAAAGGCGACTGTTGTACTACTGACCTGTATCATACTCAGTAACAATGGCACAGTTGTGCCCACTGACATTAGTGTCCTCACTTCTGCAGGTCCCTCTGGTGTAACAGCAATGCAGCCTATCCATGCTGGTGAGTGTGTATTAACAATACCTTTAATAGTCTTGATAGTAATAGTAATATTAGGCTCACTGAGTAGTGCTCTGTGTATGCATGTAGGTGTGTCTGTGTGTTGATATCTCGCATACTGAGTAGTGTACAACTGTGTGCAACTGTGTGCAACTGTGCATGTGTGCATGTGGGCATGTGTGCACCTGTGCACCTGTGCACCTGTGCATGTGTGCATGTGTGGACCTGTGCATGTGTGGATGTGTGTATCACTGGTAATATTGTGTAGACATTGTAAACTGTGTTTCCTGTTTCCCTCCCACAGGTTCTGGTGCTGCTCTGGTGTCATGCAGCAGGGAACCTGAATCAGGTGCCATGGGTACTGATAATGATGACATCTGTGTAATGGCACAGGAAGGTATGCCAGGGTCCGTCATTGGTCAGCCAATTGACAGTACACAGCTGTCAACCCCATCAATGCGCACAGTTATCCTGCCAATACACCCTTTGTCACCAATGTCCCTAGGTGATGGACAGCATACAGTGGGCATTGACCAGGGTAATGTGGTATCTGTGGCACATGCGTCCCCACACAGCAGCCGTGGGCATGGACCTGAGATGGTACCACACAGACAGATGTCCAGGGGTTCTCGTGGGAGCATCCATGGGTGTACTGCCCCTGTCAGACGTGCCCACAGAGGTCTTACAACCTCAGCTATGTTTCGGGCTGTCATGCAGGCACAGTCACGTATGGAACGGTACACCAGACAGGGTCTGAGGGAGCTGACAGAATGTCGCACAGCCATGACTGACAGTATTTATGACATTGTGACCGCCATCCGTAATTTCACCGATGTCATAGACAGACATTGTGGGGACATATTAGACCGGTTCCACAACTACATGTCCATGAGCCAAGGTGATGGTGGACGGTTGAGGCGTCGACATGGGCGTATGCCAGCAACAGCAGCAGCTGGCAGTCATCGCGGATGACAACAGGCCCACGGCCGCCCCCATAGTGCCAGCAGCAGCCCCAGCAATGCTGGGTCTGTGCTGTCATCAGACCACCCCAGGAGACCACGTGCACATGGCTCTGGACAGGCCCGACAGGGATCTGTGTCCAGTCAATGAACACCTGCTTCTGATGACAGTACCCAGTCTGGGTTGGTACCGGATACGGTCCGTAGCACCCCTGCAAGGCACAGGTACCATGTCTGTGGCCAGAGTCACTGATCTGTATGACCTGGCAGGTACAGTCTGTGGCTGTCCACAAACACCAGTATATGGCAGCCATGAGGTGGAACTGTGTGCATCCATACACACATGCGAATTGACCACATCTAGGGCTACCGCATACAAGCACACACTGCATCAACATTGGCCCACCTTGTACTGCTGTCCCTCACCAACACACATACACATACATGTCAATTGGTGGTATCAGTGGATGACTCAGGCATACCAAGTTCACACCCTGTGCATATGATGAAACTGTGCCACCTCCTGCAATCTGTAACATCAGTGCAGGTACAGGTTAACATGTTGTTGATGCACAAGGTGACTACATAGACATGTAGTAATAGTATAATGTTGTTAACAGTACTGTGTGCTGATATAATTGTGGGTATATCACAGCATGCCTGATGCAGCAAGGGTATGATTGTCATGTACTGTTGTCTACACCCATGGTAAGTACCATGGTGTATCATCTGCACATGTTGGTATACTGGTGGTAAGGATGTCAACAGACGGCTACATGCATAGGTAGCACAGGGGATAAGGTAATGAAAGTATTAATATGCAATGATGGACATGTAAACTGCAAGTGGCATGTTGCCCACACTGGACTCTGCAATGCGGATGTTTGAGGATGTTGATATGTGTGCAGTACTACACGACTGGTACAGGACACACAGGAGCACCCTAGCACTGCAAGCTCACATCTCATACCATGCTGGACAGCCCCAATACACAAAACTAACTGTCACAGGAGGGAGAGTCCCCATACATGTTAGGGATACTGTGGTGGCAGGCCAGGTAGCATACATCCTAATAAGTATGGAACCACTGAGTGAAGGCCTCAGTGTCTGTTATTTGACGTGTATTACTGCAGGTATGAGCACATGGGTTTCCATCCAGTTATTGTACATCCTGAAGGTACATGATCTGTGCACCTGTGTGCGCTGAGACTGGACCCTAGCCATCTGACCTGTGTATTTCCATGTACATGTGCATAGTGCCTGCATATTTACAGTGTTACCTACTGGAAGTGGTACAGCTTGTTTGTTGTACAATGGACTACATGCAGCCCTGCTTACTGTAGCTTTGTTTGCATGCATGTTTGCTTGCAGTTACCCTGGAATACTGATCCCACCTGCAATGCAGAGTTACAGAGCTTCTGTGGACTCCTAGTGACATCTGCATAGCTTACTATATGTATGTCCATGTCTCACTTGACAGAACGTCACTGTTTGTCCTGTTCACTTGTACGTTGCCTGTGACACATTGCATGTGACTTACTGGCATTTGTCCACGTGAGCAGTCATATATGCCAGTGCAAACTAATCACAGGCACTACACCCTCACATACTCACCTTCTGTTGAACCACCTGCTTCGCTAGGGCCGGCTTGCATCTGTCACCCCTGGGCTTTCGGATATTGGCAAAGGCTCTTGCTACCCCCATAGTGCCTTTGTTAGGCAAGGCTCAAAAGACAAACCCACCTCCATAGGTATCACAAGGGATAAGAAACTAAGAGTAATGCTACTCAATGCCAGAAGTCTAAACCTCAAGATGCACGCACTTGAAACTCTCCTTAGCATGGAGAACATCGATATCTGTGCAGTAACAGATACCTGGTTCAGGCCTACCGTGAGCACCCAAGCACTACCAGGTTATACCTCATACCATGCTTTTCAGTTCCAAAGCTTGGACCGAACCACAAAAGGAGGGGGAGTATCGATATTCATCAAAGATACCGACACCTCCGGGTTGGTGGCAAAGCACCAAGCATCAGAGAATATCCATGTGCAACTAACAGTGGGTAAAACTGCCTTCCAGGTTATAGCCTGCTACAGACCACACTCCCAAACCCAAGAACCGCACTCGGCCTTCCTGAGAACAGTGGAAAATATGAAGGTCTCTCCAAACACCATTATATTGGGCAACTTCAACTACCCAAACATAGACTGGGAGCATGACTCTAGCTCCAACACCCTAGCCCAAAGATTCCTAGAATTTATGAACTCAAATGCTATGGAACAACTTGTTATCACTCCCACAAGAGGAGAAAACATACTGGACCTGATCATCACCAACATGGGGACTCTATGCTCCAGACCAGAAGTGTATCCCTCACCGGTAAGATCAGACCATAAACTAATCTCACTGGATATTCACATCCCGACCCCACCCCCTGCCCAGTAAACCACAGTGAAAAACTTCTCTAAAGCAAATTCACACTCATCAAAACCGAGGTGGAAACCTTCAAAGCCCCCGGGCCTGTGGAAAATACGGCCAGACCACAGGTTCCTCTATAAACGCATTCTATGGACACCTTCAGGAATGCATGGATCATGCGATCCCAAATAAAACCAAGACCCAATCCTCCAAAGGCAGACGTCCTGTCTGGTGGACCCCAACCATAAACAAACTAGACAACAGAAGGAGGAAGCTACTAAATGATAGAGAAAAATCCCAAAAAGGGAAGGCATCACTGATCAGTATTAGCAAAAAACTACGGGCACTCATAAAATTGTCTAAGGTCAGCTTCGAGAGAAAATTGCACAGGACAATAAGGATAATCACAAGGCTTTCTTTAGTTATGTTAGGAACCTGGGTGGTAATTCCCAGATATGCTCAGAGGTAGTCCAAAATGTCAAAAGAAACACCCAACCCACAGACATTGCCAACATCCTACCTGACAGGCTCAGCGCATACTTCCCCCCCCCCGTCCACACCGAAAGGGCAAATATTTATCCCAGCAGAGTGCTGCCCCCCCCCCTGACATCTCAGATGCTCAGGTAAGAGCCGCCCTCTCCAGAGCAAAACACACAGCATCAATGGGACCAGACAGTGTCCCGGGCTGTGTCCTACATGAACTCCAAGAAGAGCTACACCCAAACATAAAACTACTGTTCAATCCCAGCCTTACTACAGGATATGTGCCCAAAGAGTGGCATACAGCAACAGTGGTCCGTCTCCATAAAGGTGGTGCCTCAACGGATCCTGGACACTATCGCCCCGTAAGCCTGACTAGCTTGGTCTGCAAAGCTATGGAAAGGATCATCATGGACCTCATAAATAAAGATATTGCGGACCTACAGACACTGGATCCTACCCAGTTTAGCTTTGTTAAGGGCAGATCCTGACTCTTAAACCTGGTTGATTTCTTTGAAACAGTCACCAAGGCCATTGACGAGGGGAAGGTGGTCCACACAGCCTACCTGGACCTCGCAAAAGCCTTTGATACAATACCCCACTCGGGCATTCTAGAGAAGCTCACCAGCTTAAATATAAACCCCTATGTCACTAGATGGATTACACACTGGCTCAAGGACAGAACCCACATGGTTAGAATTGCTGGAGCCATGTCAGACTCCAAATCAGTTACAAGTGGTGTCCCACAAGGCTCAGTCCTGGGACCTCTCTTGTTCGGTATATATTTCTCGGAGGTACAGGCCAACACGGAAGGACTGTGGCTGACCAAATTCGCAGATGACTGCAAACTGGCCACCATAATCGACTCTCCAGCCGGCACAAGCATCCTCCAAAAGGGCCTCATAGAAACAGACAGCTTGTGCCAGAGTCACGGCCTCAAGCTGAATTCCAAAAAGTGTATAGTCATCCACTTTGGCAGAAACAAAGTGCCCAAAAAGTACCACATAGGTGGTAATCCATTAAGTACAGAAGAAGTAATTAGGGACCTGGGGACCCAAGTTGATAGCAATCTCTCATTTGGCAACCATGTGGCCAAAGTGGTTAGAAAAACATTTTATATAGCCCACCTCATCATGAAGGGATTCACATCTAGATCAGGGGAGGACATTGTGCCTCTTTACTCATCCCTCATCAGGCCCATAATTGAGTACAATGCCCCTGTTGGGATGTACCTTACCAGACACCTGCAGCAACTGGAAAGACCCCAAAAGTACCTCACCAAGAGGATCAAAGGGCTCAAACAGATGCCATATGCTGACCGATTAAAGAAACTCCAGCTCTACTCAGTGGCATACCGCCTGTTCAGAGGCGATCTGTGCCTGAAGTATAAAGTCATGTCCAACCCGGAATTAATGGGCATGCGGCACCTCAGAATAAACAAATCCCATCGAGCTACGTGCTCGAGAGACTTGAACCTCAGCACTGAAATAAATAGGACATGCTGGAGGGACAGATTCATAACCCAGAGGCTCCCTTCACTCTGGAATAAAATCCCAGTCCAGGTTAGGCAGAGTCCCTCATTGACTCTCTTCAAGAGGAATCTTGATGAGTGGATGGGAGATGGTAGGTTTACCCCGGGTATCACTTCTGTGTCACTGTTAGACAGAGGCACAGTATACTAACCTCGTAAAAGGGCATAGCAAGATACATTTACAATGGGTGACGAAAGCCAAACACATTCTGGCTAGGTTTATAAATGCCCTAGGGCAGATAGCCTAGTATGAACCTATGAACCTATGAACCTATGTACCTTGTTCTCCATTGGCCCTATGTGCTGTTAATCACCATGGCAATCACAATACTATGGTAGCATGTGCAAAGGTTACTTGTCAGTCAACCTCTATGGTACAGTTGTGGAATATGTGGGTCATGTGGCAATGGCACAGCTGCCACATGTACACAGTCAACCCTCTCCCCTACACATGGACGTACAACACATGTATGAGATGCAACCACATAGCCAAACTGGGGACTAAGCACTCTGAACCCAGTACTGGCATAACCTGTCAGGTGGCATGAAATACTACAGTGACTACAATACCAGTCTGATGTAGACCTACACTGACAGCAATACAAACACGTGAACACACTGGGCCATTCGTGGAGCCTAAGAATAGCATCCTGCCTGAGCGGCAGACACCTCTGCAGCTGGCACACAGGCCTACATTAGGCCAGACCACAGCACGTGCAACACATAGCACAAAAATCCTGTGTGCCAAACAGTCACAGCCTGTATGGCTAGACAACACACCTGCTACAGTTGTGTTAGGTACCTTTATTGTCCGGTACCAGTGAGGTCACGCTCACCAGGCTGGACAAGGTGCAGGTCACAGTGATATGCCCGTGTGGTACTATGGTCCACCACATAACACAAGCATACAGGTCAGTCAGAGGCATGGAGACATATGACTCAGTCATTGTCCATGCCACTATGGCTGACCTGTGATGTACCTCCCTGGACTACATGATAGGGAACATGGAAGGGCTCTCTGAGCATGTGGCACAGGCTGGTATGACCCTGACCTTGGTTGGCATCATACCCTCACCAGGAATGCTGATGTATTACTGAATGCTGATGAATTACTGTAGCTACAACACCCTAGCTGAAAGGTTCCTAGCATGTAGTCACTGCATTGCTATGGAACAACTTGTTACCACTCCCACAACAGGTGTAAACATGCAGCACCTGTTCATCAACAACATGTAGAC
The DNA here is from genome assembly GCF_019279795.1 of Protopterus annectens. NCBI lineage: Eukaryota > Metazoa > Chordata > Ceratodontiformes > Protopteridae > Protopterus > Protopterus annectens. Next base: position 465,538,149 of record NC_056746.1, read on the forward strand.
TATATGCCCCAGACCAGATGTGTATCCCTCACTGCTAGGATGATACCATATACAACTCACACTGCATATACACATACCACATGCAGCACCCGCACAGAAGACCACAGTCATAATGTTATCCAGTGCAAATACCATGTATTCACATGTGGCAGGCGTCAGACATGGGAACTATTGAAGGTCACAAGTACATATGTGTATTTGGCACACACATACATCATCTGTGTCCATTGCCATTACTGGTTTAATCAATGTAATGCATTATTGTGTACAACAACCCACACACATGGGCATTCTGTGTGACAAAAACACACGTGGCATGTGTGGAATTCAAAGCCATAAATAACTGTGCTATGACAGTAGTGAGAGACGCAGTAGCAGGGCATGCTATCTGCATTACAGGGAGATTTGTCCTCTTCCGCTGTACTTGTAGGGTGCTGACATCATCTCTGTGTAGAGATTGGAATATGCACCAGCTGGTGTGTTGTACTGGTTGGCAAAACGGTCAGTTCTCACACACATGTAATTGCACACACCCTACTTCTACCCCCCACACTCACACTTGCAGGATTCAAACCCCTGCCTACCTATGTTAGGACACTTGAGACAGACACATTAGCACAGCGTGCTATTCGCATTACTGGGAGGATTCTCTTCTCCGGCTGTACTTATAGGGTGCTGACATAATCAGTGTTTAGAAAGGGGAATGTGCATCCTGTAGTGTGTGATCCTAGTTGCCAAAAGGGACATTTCTTTTACACAGAATTGCACACAGACTAATCCGCCGCGACACACACTGAGCATTTGCAGGATTCACATCCCTACCTAATTATGTCATGACACTTGAGACAGACGCATTAGCAGAGCGTGCTATTCACATTACTGGGAGGTTTCCCTTCTCCTGCTGTACTTATAGGGTGCTGACATCATCAGTGTTTAGAAAGGGGAATGTGCATCCTGTAGTGTGTTCTCCTAGTTGCCAAAAGGGACATTTCTTTCATACAGAATTGCACACACACTAATCCCCCTTCACACACAATGAGCATTTGCAGGATTCAAACACCTACTTAACTATGTTATGATACTCGAGACGGATGCAATAGCAGAGCGCGCTATTCACATTACTAGGCGGTTTCCCTTCTCCTGCTGTACTTATAGGGTGCTGACATCATCAGTGTTTAGAAAGGGGAATGTGCATCCTGTAGTATGTTCTCCTAGTTGCCAAAAGGGACATTTCTTTCATACAGAATTGCAAACACACTCACCCCCCTCCACACTGAGCATTTGCAGGATTTAAACCCCTACCTAACTATGTTATGACACTTGAGACAGACGCATTAGCGGAGCGCGCTATTTGCATTACTGGGAGGTTTCCCTTCTCCTGCTGTACTTATAGGGTGCTGACATCATCAGTGTTTAGAAAGGGGAATGTGCATCCTGTAGTGTGTTCTCCTAATTGCCAAAAGGGACATTCCTTTCATACAGGATTGCACACACACTAATCCCTCATCACACACACTGAGCATTTGCAGGATTCAAACCCCTACCAAACTATGTTATGACACTTGAAAGAGAAGCATTAGCAGAGCACACTAGTTGCATTACTGGGAGGCTTCCTTTCTCCTGCTATACTTATAGGGTGCTGACATCATCAGTGTTTAGAAAGGGGAATGTGCATCCTCTAGTGTGTTCTCCTAGTTGCCAAAAGGGACATTCCTTTCATACAGAATTGCATACACACTAACCCCCCTCCACACACACTGAGCATTTGCAGGATTCAAACACCTATCGAATTATGTTATGACACTCGAGATGGACACATTAGCAGAGTGCACTTTTCACATAACTGGAAGGTTCTCCTTCTCCTGCTGTACTTATAGGGTGCTGACATCATCAGTGTTTAGAAAGGGGAATGTGCATCCTGTAGTGTGTTTTCCCAGTTGCCAAAAGGGACATTTCTGTCACACAGACTTGCACACACACCAACTCTGCTCACCCACACACAGACACACTGAGCATTTGCAGGATTCAAACCCCTATCTATCTATATTATGACACTTGAGGGAGATGCATTAGCAGAGTGCACTATCCGAATTACCAGGAAACTGCTCTGCACCTGCGGTATTTATAGGGTGCTGACATCATTATTTCTACAGAGGTATGTACATCTAGTACTACCTGTCAGGTGGAGGATAGCATATATATGCATTTGCAGCCACCTACTTCAGGGTCAGATATGCACATCGCACTGGCAGGTTATGTTCTATACCATGCTTCTTGACCACAGGACCTGTAACACACAACACAACCAGTCCAGACCACCCCTCCCACATCCAGGACACACACTTTGCTTCCCTGGGAACAATGCCAAGATATGCAGGTGTTCACATACACCATTCCAGTTGTTAATGTCAGGTACAGGCATATTGTGTGTGGGAACTACTCAGGCCTCTACAACATTACCCTACAGCCACTACAATTTGTGAGTCCATGTGCTATGGCAGAACCACTCACCACATTCACAAGGGGGAATACATATTGCACCTGACCATCCGCAACATGGGTACTCATTGTTCCACACCAGAGGTAGACCACCATTGTTGATATCTGACCATACCCACCTTTCCCTGGACATCCATATCCCATCCCCACCCCCAGGCAAGGTTGTCACTGCAAACAAAGTATATTTATCAAAAGCAGACTTTACACTTGTGAAGACTGGGGTGGAAGACTTCAAAGGACCCATGCTGGGGAGTATACAGGCCACTCTGCATAATCCTTGAAAATTGCATTCTATGAGCATGTGGAAGGTTTGCATTGATCATGCTATCCTAAATATACCCATGACTGCTCCACAACAAGACACCTGTCAGGTGTACACCAGCCATATATGAGCTGTCCAACAGACAGACTGAGCTAATACATTGCAGAGCAGTAGCCCACAGAGGGAGAACATCTCTGAACAGTACCGGCACGACACTTCAATCCCTCATAATCATCACGACACAATGTTGACAGTGAAATTGTCCAGACAATGCAGATAAGGCTCCCCTCAGTCTGTTATTGACGCCCACTTACTGTTAGAGGTCCTCAGCAACCCTCTTCCAGCACACACCAACAACATGGATGTGGCTTAGCAAATTCAACCCCTGGGATCTCCACTGTGTCCCTGCTTGACAGAGGCACAGCACACTAGCCTCACATGGTGCCTTATGTGACCTACTTTACAGTGGCACAGTAGCCTACTGTACTGGGGAGGCAGACGCCAAGCACACTCTGGCTAAGCTGTCATTCCGTAGGGCAAACAACCTAGTGTTGACCTCTACACCCATATGTTTAATTGTCAGATGCACATTATTTGTTGCTGATTGACTGTTTGCAGGTCTTTATTGCCATAGTATTCCCTGTTTGTATGAACAACTTGTGTATCTGTGGAAGATGTTTGAATATGGGAGGGATCCACTATATCACGTATGTCTCTGTAGTCATATACCTGTGTGCACTGGGCAGATTGCTGTAATGTGGTTGGTTCCTGGAATAACACGTACAAATACCAGATATGTGTGGCCAACTGCTAAACTGAGATTTGGCCTAAGTGTGTGAGCATGCCCAGTTCAGCCTTCCCATGGCATGTTGTCTGACATATGTCTCATTTATCAAAGTGTGCGAGCATGCCCAGTGTGAGCTTTCTATATGTTGAACTCTGCAGCCCACCACATTTGTGGATGAGTGTGAACTTCAACAATATCTCCCATTTATGGTTGTGTGTTGTGTGTCATGTTGTGTAGTTACTGTCCAACTGCTTTGTGTCTGAACACAACAGGGATTATACTGTGCCTGCAGGGTTTGCATGGGATACTTTGCATACAGTTGTCAACATCCTTTCATACTGACCTAACACTGTAGTACCGTATAGTGTACTGGTTCAGTACTTTCACTGTGGTGGACAGTATCCTGGGCTTTAGTCCTATCACTGCTTTACATTTTCATAGTGAACACAACAGCCTGGTTAGGGGCCAATTGTGCACATCTGACCATGTTGCATTATGTTCAGATATGAACTACTTAAACCAGGCTTGTCCAACATTGGTAGTGTATTCCACAACATAGGTGTACATTGGCAAACACTAGCGATGTGCCCTAGGCCATTTCTAATGCTAGCCGGACAGTGTGTTTGTCCTTCGACACATATTGTAAGTGGAGTTTGCCATGACATATGTCATGGTTAGTATACTGTGCCTCCATCTACCTGTGACATAACAGTGATACCCAGGGTAAACCTACCATCTCCCATCCACTCATCATGATTCCTCTTGAGGAGAATCGATGAGTGACTCTCTGGCTAACCTGTACTGGGAGTTTACTCATGAGTGGGGGTGGCTTCTGTGTTATGGATCATGCAGTACAGCTTGTCCTATGTATGTCAGTGCTGGGGTTCAGGTCTCTCATGTGCATAGCTCACTGCCATTCAGATTGTACAAGGTGCAGAATGTTCATTGATTCCAGCTTGGACATGGCTTTATACATCAGGCACAGCTTGCCTCTGGGTGGGCAGTATGGCAGTGTGTGGAGCTGCAGTTTGTTTAATCAGGCAACACATGGCATCTGTTCAAGCTCTTTGATACTCCTGCTGAGGTACTTTTGGGGACTTTACAGTTGATGGAGGTGTCTGCTGAGGTACATCCCGCAGGGGCTATTGTAGTCAATTGTAACGCTGATGAAGGATGACTGCAGAGCCACAATGACCTCCCCTTATCTAGATCTGACAACCTTCATGATTAGGTGGGTATATGGTATGTTTCTGTAAACACTACAGCCACATGTTTGTCCAATGCAGGATATCTATCACCTTATGTCCCCAGGTCTCTCATTACATGTTAAGTATGTAATGGGTTAACACCTATGTGGTAATTGGTGGGCACTTACTGTATATCCACGGGGGTTGACTATATACTTTTCTGCAATTAGCTTGCTGACATGGCTATGGCACCAGTTGTCTGTTTCTATGTGGCCCTTTTGTGGGATGCTTGTGTCAGCTGGAGGGTCAGATATGGTGGGCAGTTTGTAGTCCTCTGCAAACTTATTCAGATACAGTCCTTCCATGTTGGCCTGTACCTATGGGACATATATACCAAACGAGGGAGGTCCCAAGACCAAGCCTCGTGGGATGCCAGTTATATCTGGTTTGTAGTCTGACATGGCTGCAGCATGTCTGACCATGCCAGTTCTGTCCTTGGTCTGGTTTGCAACCCCTCTACTGACATAGGGGTTTATATTTAAGCTGGTGAGCATATCTATAATGAACACGTAGGGTATTGTATGGAAGCCTTTGCAAGGTCCAGCTACGCTGATTGGACCACATTGCCCTCATCAATGACCTCAATGACTGTTCCAAATGAGTCAAACATGTTTAAGGGGCAGGATCTGCACTTAAGAAAGCCACACTGGGTAGGGTCCGGTGTCAGTAGGTCCCCGATATCTTTATGTCTGCGGTACATGCTGATCCTTTCCATAGCTGTGCAGACCAAGCTTCTCAGGATTCTGGGGTGGTAGTTTGCAGTATCCATTCAGGCAACACCTTTGTTGAGAAGGACCACTGTTGTTGTACACTGCTCTTTGGGTACATATCCTGTGGTAAGGCTGACATTGAGCAGTAGTGTGCTTTCCCATTCTATTCTTCTTGGAGTCCATGTTGGACTCAGCCCAGGATACCATCTCATACCATTGCTGCTGTGTGTTTTGCTTTGTAGATGCTGGCTGTTACCTCAGCATCTACAATGTCAGGGGGGCAGCAGTCTGCTGGGATAGATATTTTGCATTCTGGGGGGGGGGGTGTTTGCACTGCACCTGTCAGGTTGTATGTTGGCAATATGTGTGTGTGTTTGGTATGTTGTTTGTAATATTTGTGTGATTCAGAGCATATCTGTGAATTCCCAACACGGTTCCTACCATCAGTTGAGAAAGCCTTGTGATTATCCTTAGTGTCCTGTACAATTTGTATCTTCATAGATTCATAGGTTCATACTAGGCTATCCACCCTAGGGCATTTATAAGCCAAGCCAGAGTGTGTGTGGCTTTCGCCACCCCTTGCTATGTGAATATTATGGCCATTTATGATTTACTTTACTGTGCCTCTGTCTGGACGTGGCACAGTGAAGGCACCCAGTGTACATCTATGATCATCCATCCACTTGGCAAGACTCCTGTTGAAGAGTGTCAGTGAGGGGCTCTGCCTAACATGGAGGGGATTCTGTTCCAGGGTGTGGGGAGCCTCTGGGTTATGTATCTGTCCCTCCAGCACATCCTATTTTATTATGTGTTGAGGTTGACATCTCTCACTCTCACAGCTCCGATGGCTTTGAGTTTTCTGGGGTGGAGCATGTCCATTACTCCTGTGTTGGACATGGCCTTGTAGAACAGACATACAACGCCTCTGTGTAGGCAGTATGTAACTGCATTCAGCTGGGGTGTCTACAGACAGGCAGCATATGACATATATTTGAGACCCTTTATCCTCTTGGTGAGGTACCTTTGAGGTTTTTCTAACTGCTGCAGGTGTCAGGTAAGGTACATCCCAAATGAGGCATTGTACTAGATTATGGGTCTGATAAGAGAACAGTATAGGGGCACAATGACCTCTGTTGATGTAGATGTGAATCCTTTCATGATACGGTGTCCAATATAGACAGTCTTCCTAGCCACATTGGCAATGTGAGTGTCACATAACAGGTTACTGTCCACTTGTGTCCCTAGGTCCCTGATTACTCCTTCCATACATAATGGTTTACCACCTATGTGGTAATTTGTGAGTACCTTGTTTGGTATTAGGTGGGACATACATACTGTCCAGTGTCTTTGGGATGGCTGGGTGGGGTTCCTGTGTGTGAGAGTGTGGTCTGTAGCATGCTACAGACTGTACAGCAGTCTTGCCTACAGTTAGTTGCACATGGGTGGACTCTGATGCTTTGTGCATTGTCAGTTACCTGGACGTATGGGTGTCTGTGCTGAATATGGATACTCACCCTCCTTCTATGTTTTGGTCCGGGTTTTGGGGCCATAATGCATGATATGTGGTATAACCTCGTAGTGCTGGTGTGCTGTTAGGAGGCTTGCAGCAGGTTTCTGTCACTGCACAGACATCGATGTTCTCTATACTGGGGAGGTCCTCAGGAGCATGCATATTGAGGTTTACACGTCTGGCATTGGTCAGCATTACATTTATGTTTCTTTCCACTTATGTTTTCTAGGGTGGTGGGTTAGTCTTTTCAGCCTTGCCTATGGAAGGCTCTATGGAGGTGGCAAAAGCCTTATCCAATATCCAGATGGCCAGGGGTAACAGGTGCAAGCCATCCCTGGAACAGCAGTGTGGCATGTCAAGTATGACATCCCAAGCAGACAGACATTGGATCCCCTTGGCATGACACCAGTAATTGTGCCAATTGTTAATGCTGATCATTCTGTGTTTGCACTGTGGCATCATTCTTGATGAGGGTAGGATGCTGCAAACGGTCAGTGTCATACCGGCCTGGACTACATAATTGGTGAGCTCATCTATGTCTCTTTTCATGTAGTCCGGGTTGGTACATCTCAGGTCATTCACACCAGCATGGACTATGACTGCATCATATTTCTACTTGCTTTGGGGTGACCTGCGTACTTGTGTTATGTGGTGTATTGTAGCAGACTACAGGCAGCTTACTGTACCCTTTCCCTTGTTCAGTCTGGTGAGTGGGACAGCAGCGTGTCTCACTATGGAGTCACCTATTACAACTGTATCAGGAATGTTGTTTCTCCTTCTGGCCTGTGACTGTTTGGCACACCAGCTTTGTGTACTATGTGTTGCATGTGCTATGTTTGGAGGTTGTGGTTGCTTGGGTGTCTGCTTTGGAGGCCTCTGTTGGTGTGGTGTGCTTGTAATTAGGGCCTCCGGGAATGTTATTCTGTGTTTATGTCTTTGGATTGCAGTTGTGGTAGGTCTATGTGGGACTGGGTTTGTGGTGTGTGTGGTTACCTTCTCCTCCTGACTAGTTTTGACAGTACTGAGTTGAGGGAGCTCAGCCTCCGGTTTGGATAGCTGGTTGCATCTCTCACATATATTTGTATTTCTTGGGGGGGTTTGAAGTTTGTCTGTGTACTTGGGGCAGGTGTAACATTGCCTCAAGATTCACAGATTCAAGTTGTTGTAACTGGCCTTAGTGGATTGTATGTGTGGACATATTTTATTGCCATACTACTGATCAGTGATTACTTCCCTTTTTATGTTTGCTCTATCATGTAGTAGCTTCCTCATTCTCTTGCATGGTTTGGTAATGGCTGGAGTCCACCATGCCAGATGCCTGCGTGTATGGCATTGTGTCTTGTTTTAATTTAGGATTGCATAATCCAAGAATTCCTGGCAGAGTTCATGGAATGCCTGTATAATAGGTTCTGAGGTGTGGCCCATATTTTGCACCTGCCTTTAATGGATTCCACATCAGTTTGGAGGAATGCAACTTTTGCTTTACACATGTTTTTCACTGTGGTTTTCTGGCCAGGGACTGTGGTCAGGATGTGTACATCCAGTGTGATTACTCTATGGTCTGGTCTTACCAGTGAGGGATACACTTCTCATCTTGCCATCCAGTACCCATGTTGCTGATTATCACATCCAGTATGCTTACCCCTCTTGTGGGAGTGGTACGTTGTTCCTGGGCATTTTGGTTTATGGATTCTAGGAACTTTTGTCCTACAGTGTTGGAGCTAGTATAATGCTCCCAGTCTATATCTGGGTATTTTCAGTCACCCAATATAATGTGGTTTGGAGGACTTGATATATTCATGTATTCCAACCAGGCCAGGTGCAGTTCCTGGTGTTGGGACGGTAGTCTGTAGCAGGCTATAAACTGGGAGGCAGTTTTAGCCACTGTTACTTGACCATGGCTAGTCCATGCTGCTTCTTGTTGTGGTACCAACATGGGGGTGTGGTTATCCTTGACAATTATTGCTAGTCACCCTCCTTTTGTAGCTTGTTCCATGTTTTGAGGCTGTACAGCACAGTGTGAGGTGTAACCTGGTAGCGTTAGGGTGCTGTTGTGAGCCTTGACCCAGTTTTCTGTTACAGCACAGATATCAACATTCTCCATACTGGGTGAGTTTAGACTGCATGCATCTTGCTGGTTAGACTTCTGGCATTGGGTAGCATTACATCTAGGTTCTTATCCCTTGTGATACCTATGGAGGTGGGTTTGTGTTTTGAGCCTTATCTATTCAGGGCATGCTGTGGGAAACAACAGCCTTTGCCAGTATCCATACAGCCTGCACTGGTAGGTGCACGCCAGCCCTAGCAGGTGGAGCATCATGTCATGCTCAGCATGTCATCCCAGGCTGGCACACATTGGATCCCCTTTGACTAACTGCAATACTTCAGCCAATTATTGCAATTGATCATCTCATCGTCATATTGTGGCATCATGCTTGGTGAGGGTAGGATGTTAGTCAGGGTCCTCAAGTGTGCATATACTACATGGTGTTACATTGCTTAACACATGGCATTCATGCCTCAGGTGGTGCTGCAGGGCTGCCTCTGTCGGATGCACATACTACACTCCCTGTACATGTTTGAGAGCAGGTTATATCATTTTAGGCATCCCTGTTATTATATGAGTGAGTCAGAGAGGGGTATCATTCCCAGGGTTCCTACTGAGCCAGTGTATGTGCTATGCGCTGCCTCTTTGCCAAGGCCAGGGCATACTGGGCACACCTCCTTCTGCCTACTGGGGCAGGCTCAGGTTGTTCCTTCTCCGAGTCACGCTCTGCCTGTGATGGCCTTGGCAATGGTGGGGGGCTGTTTGGCCCGGCCCTATGCTGGTCCTGCTGCAGCTGTTTTTGCAAGATCATATTATGTAGCATAGCACATACCATGACAACTTGGGTACATGTAGTTGGTGAGTACTGCAAGGCTCCACCAGATGTGTCCAGACACCGGAACCGTGACTTGAGCAGCCCAAACACACGCTCTATTACATTACGTGTTTGTATGTGTGCCTCATTATGGCATTCCTGTTCAGGTGTGTATGCGTTTCTGATGGGTGTCATCAGCCACGGCTCCAGTGCATAACCTGCATCCCCCACTAGGTTTCCATGTGGGATGTCCCCATTGGCAAATGTCTGGTACAGCTGCATCAAATGCCAAATATGGGAATCATGGTAGCTCCCAGGGCATCCAGCACACACATTCATTATTATGCCGAGAGCATCACACACGACCTGGCAGTTGATGGAGGGGAAGCCCTTGCAGTTAATGTAGGCCCTACCCCGCTCATTGGCTGGTGCTTTGATGCATATGTGCATGCAGTCTATTGCACCCACTACCTCAGGGTATTCCGCTATTTGCTGGAAGAGACGCATATTGCTGGCCAATACCTCACGGGCATTGGGGAAATATACATGATCACCGGCATGTGCTGAAATGGCATCCAGGAACTGGTGCAGTACCCTGGAGGCTGATGCCTGTGATATCCCCATCATATCACCAGTTGGTCTCTGGAAGGTACCTGTTGCTAGTATTCTTAGGCCAACACATACCTTGGTTTCCACTGGGATGGGTTCCCCTCTGTTGGTTCTGTGTGTGAGGTGTGGCCTGCACAGCTCAACAATTTGCTGCAGGAGGTCTCTGTCCACTCTATAGTGCTTCCCTATCTCCAGCTCATGTAATCCATGGTAGGTGACCCTGGGCCTATACACTCTTCTCCGTCTCCCCACTGTGGGTTGTCTGGCACCATTTGCATTGTCACCACCCTCAGCAAGTTGCCTATGTCTCCTTATGACAGCTATGGCAGCCCCTTGCATTTCTGCTCTGAGTTCAGCTTTTTCAGTTTTCACTTCTAATAGCTTACTCCTGTCTTGCAGTGTCTCTTGAGAGAAACATCCTGCACTGCTGTTTGCAGGGTTTTAAGTGCTTGGCTGAGCTACTACTCTGCCTGTGTAATTGCCTGCTTCTAATTGTTTTCACCTGCTAGCTCCAGCAGTATTCCCTGCTAGCTTCCTACTAATTCTGTTGCTTCCTTTTTCCTTTGTGTTTCCTCAGGGGGAGCAACGCGCATACCAGCAGAAACATGCTCACAGTGGCTTACATGCACGCACACATGCTTACACGGTTCAGAATCTGCTTACTCGGGTTAAAACGCGTACACACCAGCGCAAACAGTCTTACAAGTCTGCCAACAGGCTCCCACATGCTCAGTCTGCCTTACACGTGCGCACACTGCCCTACTCACACTTCATGGCGTGCACACATGCGCATGCACGTCCAGCAACAAACTTTAGTGTAGGCAACAGTGTACACCTTCCATTTCTTGACTTTCCCATGCTTATGTTGTGGCACGCCTCTTTCCATGATATGTGTCTGACATCTGTCATGTAACACTGACCTCCAATGAACTGCATTTCTTTCTACCATTCCCCCCCTGTGATGTCACCTATCTCCTACTCTATTCCTCCCCCTTATGTATCTTTTACACTACTCAGAATGTGCTCATTTGCTTTGTGACATTGGAATTCAGTATCCTAACACTCATTTATGTCAGATTGCCTACTAATGCTTAGTTACATGTCTTAGACTCAGCTTCCTCCCTTAGCAACCACTAAACGGTGGCCATGTTGTTTTTGGTCTGCTGGTTCCTGCATTGTACATCCATGTATTGCAAAAAACCCACATTTGTGGGTTTATAACCTTCATTTTTATGTTTTATACAGTGTAACCCATTTGCGCGGGGCTGCGCTCCGTTTAAACATCGGCGATTGCAGAAAAAAAATAAATATTTATTTTTCATATTTGCATTGGGGTACCTTGCCAATGGCCACATATTTGGCCATTGGCATGCTGCCTGACACATATGCACCCTTTATTAGGAGCTGACATGGCTCCATTGTGATTTTTGCAGAAACTTACTCAGTTGTCAACTTAGTACATTTCTGCAGCTAAAACGGCTCTTACACGGGTTGTTTTGGGCTTCCTGGATTTCTAATCTACCTCATTTGCATGCCTTTTGGCTGCAAGTGAGGTGATTAGCATATCCACGCCCACTCCGTGTAAGAGACGTTTTAGCTGGTCTCTTACACGGACTTTAGGGCTGTTCCTGGATCACGAAGGCTGCATGGAGTCTTACACTACTCTTAGATTCCATGCAAGCCTTCATGAATCCTGCCCAATATGTGCCATGGCAAATAGTTTTTATCTATTTGAATTTTTTTTTTTTTGTAAATCAAATTCATTCATTGATATTACAGTTAGTAATTCTTTCCAAATTGCAGAGAAATTTGGACTTATCCGGTCTGGGATTGTTTTAGATATTGATGCTTTTATATATGTTTCTATATCAGGAAAGTTTAATCCTCCTTGCTATCATGGTCTGATATAGGTTCATAGGTTCATAGGTAGGGACAAGGCTATCAGCCCAAGGGCCTAAGTAAGCCTAGCCAACAAGGTTACCTGGCTTACGCCACCCAAGAAAGTTAATTTCTTGTGCCCCTGTCGGGCAGAGCCACAGAAGTGATCCACGGCATGTATTTCCTATTTCCCATCCACTCATCAAAATTTTTCTTGAAGAGTGCTAATGAGGAACTTTGCTTGACATATCTGGGTAGCTTGTTCCAGAGTATAGAAGTCTCTGGGACAGGAATCTATCTCTCCAGCATGTGGTGTTTATTGTAGTGACAAGGTTTAGGTCCCTATAGCATGTAGCTCGGAGGGATTGGGATTCCTTTAGGTGTAGCATGTCGAACAGCTCTGGGTATAACATAATTTTATATGTTAGGCAGAGATCTCCATGGAGTCGGTGAATTGCTACAGAGTGAAGCTAGAATTTTTTGAGATGGTCAGTGTAGGGCATCTGTTTGAGGCCAGTAATCCTCTTTGTGAGGTACTTCTGTGGCCTTTCTAGGTGTTACAGATGTCTTGTGAGGTACATTCCAAAAGGGGCATTGTACTCTATAATGGGTCTAATGAGTGCTGAGTAGAGGGGAACAATGACCTCTTTTTTTCTGAATGAGAACCCTTTTGTGATGAGGTGTGCCACATAGAAGAATTTCCCGACTACTGCGGTGATGTGATTATCAAAAGAGAGACTACTGTCCACCTGGGTCCCAAAGCCTCTTATCACACATTTGGCATTAAGTAAACTGCTGGCTGTTTATGTAGTAGTTCATGGGTAAAGAGTTTTTACCAAAGGGGATGGCAATGCACTTTTTGCAATTGAGCTTGAGGCCATGCCTCTGACACCAGGCATCTCTCTCAGTGAGGCCCTTCTGTAGGATGTCCACATCATTTGGTGACTTGACTTTGGCTCCTAGTTTGCAGTCATCTGCGAACTTTGTTAGCCAGAGGCCTTCTGTGTTATCCTGTTCTTCAGAGAAGTAGATACCAAACTAGAGAGGTCCCAGGACTGAACCCTGTGGCACTCCACTTGTCACTGGTTTGAAGTCACATTTGGAGTCTGCAACATTTACAGTGTGGGTTCTGTCAGTGAGCCAGTTGGCAACCCATCTTGTGATGTAGGGATTTATACCTAGTTTAGTGAGTTCAGCTATAATTCCAGAATGGGAGATGGTGTCGAAAGCCTTGGCGAGGTCAAGATAGGCTGTGTGGACCATCTTACCCTTGTCTACGGCTTTGGTGACTGCCTCAAAGAAGTCAATCAGGTTCAGAAGGCATGATCTGCCTTTCACAAACCAGAACTGGGTGGGGTCCAGAGTTTGGAGGTTACCAGTGTCTTTGTTTATGAGTTCCATGATGATATGTTCATTGGCCTTGCAGACCAGGCTCATCAGGCTTATAAGCGATAGTTCCCAAGATCAGTGGTAGCTCCCCCTTTGAGGAGTGGGATAACTGTTGCTGTGCACCATTCAGTTGGCAGAAAGCCTGACGTGAGACTATGAATGAACATGGTGCTTAGGTGGAGAGCCAGTTCATTCTGAAGTTTGTGTAAAATGCAGCCTGGGATGTTGTCCGGCCCCATGGATGCTGTGTTTTTGGTTTTAGAGAGTGCAGCTTTTGCCTGCATAGATGTGATTACAGGGACTCTGCATTCAACTTGTATAGATATAGGCCCTTTAGGGAGTGAGAGGGGGGAAAAGTTAGCAGTGAACCTATCTGCCAGGATGTTGGCAATATCAGTTGGTTCTGTAACTTTCGTGCTGTGTGCTGTAACTCAGAGCAGATCTGGCTGTTGCCATTTAGATTCTTGACATAGCTATAGAATGCTTTGTGGTTGCCCTTAGAATCAGTGGCAATTTTGTTTACGTAGCTAGCTTTGGAGGATCTTATAAGGGATCTTTTTACTGAGGCTGATCAGGAAGCTCCTCCACTCATGGGATTGTACTCTTTTTGCAACAGTTTCTTCCTTCTGTTGTAGAGTTTGTTTATGGCAGGGGACCACCAATCTTTAGAGGATAGTGTCTTGGTTCTGTTTGGGATAGTATGATCCATGCACTTGTGTAAGTGCTTATAGAGTGCATTTGTGTAGGATTCAGCAGTCATAACTAGGGTTACCACCTGTCCCTCTTTATGAGTGACAGTCCCACTTTGAGCAGTTGAGTCCTGCGTAAAAAACTAAAAAATGGAAAATGTTCTGAGATTTTAAGCAAAATATATTTCTTAAGTTTTCTTTAATAGTTGCATAATACAGTCATTTTATATCTGGAACACACAAATATTATATGAAATAGCATACGCAACTCAAATGCTAAAAAAAAAAAAAAGGTTTTATTTTGTCAAAAAAGTGAATTTCTGTCCTTTGCATTAGCCATGGGTATGTTTTGTCCTACAAAATCTCACATTTCTACAAAAAATGTCCCTCTTTGGGCATTTGAAAAGGTGGCAACCCTAGTCGTAACTGTATTGTCGGATGTATTAAAGATATTCTTTTTTTTTTCTTTTTCTTGGGGGGGGGCATGCAAATTTTATTAGGCATGAATTTATTTAAGTATATTATTTTCTGGTAAAAGTTGTATTGCCAAGGCTATATATAGGATCTTGGGCAGTAAAACAATTTTTAACTGTAGTCTATCTTTAAATGTTAATGTTATTTTGTTCCATTTTTCCACAGAGATTTTAATTGTGATGATGATATTATTGTAGTTTTTTAGAGACTAATTTCATTATTATCCTTGAATAACTCAATTCCAAGATATTTTAAGGTAGATTCTAGTTTTCCCATGATGTGAACCCCCTTAGTCTGCAGTTCTTTTTTTTATTTAAAAATACAAATTTTGATTTTGATTTATTGAAATGGAGTCCGGAAATCATGTGAAATTTGTCAATATATCTAATTCTTCTAATGTCACTTTTATATTAGATAATGTTAGTAATATGTCATCAGCAAATAGCATTACTTTAGAATTGTATTGTTCATAAATATCTATTCCTTTAATTTTTACATTGTTACGAATTGAATCTGCCAATATTTCAATAGCCAGAGCAAATAGAATTGGTGACATGTGACATCCTTGTTTAGTGCCTTTTGTTATATGTATAGATTCAGAGGTAAAAGGACCTAACTTGACATATGCTAAATTATTTGTGTGTGTATATATATATATATATATATATATATATATATATATATATATATATATATATATATATATATATATATTCTTTAGGAGATGAACAAAGGATTCAGGAACTTCAGATAGCATTAGGATTTTGAATAAATAGACCCAATTTAGGGAATCAAAAGCTTTCTCTATATCTAAGCCAATTATGAGTGTTTATTTTCTTTATTAACATAATCTATAAGATAAATTATCCTTTTAATATTGTCATGTGTGTGTCTATGATATATAAATCCATTTTGATCATTATTTAATGTTATGGATAATAGTATTTTCATTCTCATATGGTCATAAATATCTTATAGTCATTATTTAATAATGATATAGGTCTATATGAGGTACAGAGGTTTGGGGATTTGTTTTCCTTTAGGACTGGTGTGATTAATGAATATCTCCAAGAGGGTGGTATTAAAGCTTGTGACTGAATTTCTAATAGAGTTTTATGGAAGAGGGATAGTATCTTTGAAGGGAAAAATGTATATATTTCCATAATTATGCCATCTATACCTGGAGCTTTATTATTTTTACCCTCTTTTATTGTATCTGTAATTTCTTTGTAGGATACGAGTGCATGCAGATCTAGTTTTAATTTTTCTGATATTTATTTTATATTAGAACATTTTCATCTAGATTTAATTGTTCAATATATATATATATATATATATATATATATATATATATCTTGAAAATGTTCAACATAGTGATTTCTATAGGCATCAAGAATGTCACCTATATTGGAGACATTTTTCCCTTTATTTTCATGGAAGATACTTTTAATGTTATTAGCTTTTGATTGTATTTTGATTCTTGTGGATAAATTATGTAGATAGTGGCCAAGGTATTAATTTTTAGTTTTTCTAAAGCTAAACTAGTTTTATATGTGTTAGAATTTTGTTGTATTTATTGTTTAATACTTCTACTTTCTTTTTCATCTGCAAATGATTTGGAATTTTTTCAGCTTTTACTGACAAAAGTTTGTATTGTAGATCTAATAATTCAAAATCCCATTCTCTGATTTTTTTTTTATACCAAGTTAGGGTTTTACCATATATGTAAGCTTTTGAGTCCCATATCATTATTTTATCTCTGTGGTGTAATTAATATCTAAGAAGAACTGTAATTCAGATAATAATCAGGGTTTGAACTCTTTAATTTTAGTTATATATGCTGGAATTCTGGAGTTAAAGATTAGTGGTTTGTACCCATTTTGAAGTTGTAGTATCAATTAATTGTGGTCTGAAAAGGGGAAGGGAGTGATTGAGAAATTAATGATTTTAGAGTGTAAGTCATGGGCAGCAAATATTGTATATTTTCTAGTTTGGGTACCAAATTTGTGATCTTGATGGGAAAATAACGATTTATCTTCTTTAAATTTGCAAGTATCTACAGGATGAAATTATTCTACCCACTTGTTTAAAGCTTTTGATGCAGCAGATGTATGCAGTGGTCTTTTATTTGTAGTTTCAGAAATATGAAATATACAGTTAAAATCTCTTCCTAATATTAAATTGCCTTTATAATTATTGGAAATGAAATTCAAGTGTTTTTTAAAAGTTCCTGTTGCAATGCCTGGGAATCAGTATAGATTGGCTAGGGTCCATATTCTGTTATTATATTTAACTATTACTAATGCCATAAGGCCTTCTTTATCTTCATACTTATAAATGATTTCTGTGTTAATCACATTTGTTTTCCATAAAATTGTTACCCCCTTTTGTTTTTGCCTTATAAGTGGATTGCGCCAATATCATATCTTCATTAGGATTTGATTTGTAATTGTCATTTGTTTTGAAATTAGTTTCTTGAAGGAAGGCAATTTGTGCTTTGTTCAGTTTTAAATGTTTCAGTAGATTTCATCTGTTGCTAGGATTGTTTAAGCCACTGGTATTTAAAGATAATAAAGTTAAGTCCATCTTAGACTATGTATTTTTTGTTTTATTGTGACTATTAAACATTTTCCTCTGATAACCATAATAGTATATGTCTGAGCTTTTAAAGGAAATTATCAGTTTACAAATAAAGTAATGTTTTAGTCAGGTATACTAAATATATTTTTTGTGAAATAACACATTTAAATTAATAAATGTTAACAAAAGTAAGATCTGTACTAGCCATGGAATGAAAATCATTCCTAAACTGGTGAATAAACCTAAGTCTATCAGATTATCACTCATACCTTCACAACCCAGAACATCTGAGCTCCATAAATTCAATTATCATATGGAGAATAGTTGTAATAGGAATAAGCAATATTTATATTATTTTGAACAGATATAGTACTATTGTAGATTAGACAGAATTGTAGTACAATATAAATGTCTACTTATTGTATAAGCAATTAGCATTTACATGAAAGATAGATGACAAGCAATTCTATCATAGTAAAGTAGGATGTATCATATATAAAACCACAGCAAAAGACTATAGCACACAGTTATTTAACATAGTCACCCTTATTGATGAAGTCTTGCAAAACGTATTACTTCATATAAATAGATGGTAATAATATTTATCCTAATGTTTATAATACAGTGTATTTTAATGGATATATCAGAAGTTATATTTCATTGTTTGTCAACATTTAAGTAATCACTTTGTTTGTTGCTAACTTACTTAAAGCATCAAGTTTGGTTTATGTGAACATTGATGAAAGTTAGTGCATTTTAATTATCAGTGCATCCCTCTTCCCCCATTTCCTACACATAAGGATTTTCATATCTGTATTGTTCATAAACATCTACTCCTTTCATTTTTATATTGTTACAAATTGAATCTGCCAATATTTCAATAGCCAGAGCAAATAGAATTGGTGACATGGGACATCCTTGTTTAATGCCTTTTGTTATATGTAATGACATATCTGTCATTTCTTATTATAAAATGAGTGAAATTATAGGTTAAAAACAGCAAGTTCACTTATTGTGATTAATGATTACAAAGTCCCTTTCCATATTCTTAAATTGACATTTTATGGCATATACTGAAAGTTTTTAGATTTAAATGGCAACATTCTATTTTGTATAATCAGCAAAGGTTAAACTGAGTGATTATTGTCAATTTAATACAATTTGTTCAGAATGTGATTGTTACATTCTGTGGCATTCCTAGTTCAGGGATCTATTGTTTCCTTTGAACAACTTTGTCAGTTTGATGTCATGTATAAAACATTAGTTACCTTGGTAACAGCTTAAGTATTAAGTATAGTCAAGATGGGTTACAAAACCACAATTCAAGTTAAAGCAATTACATGACTTGTTATGGACATTTACTTATATGAAAAAATCATCATGCTTCCCATTGATGTTCACTATAGTGTATGTAATTTATGACAAGTTAAAACAGTAGTGTTATTATACACAAGCCCATGTTATTAAACTGAGTGTCTATTGCCAATTTAATACTATTTGTTCAGAATATGATTGTTACATTCTGTGACATTTCAAGTTCAGGCTTCTATTGTTTCTCTTGAACAACTTTGTCTGTTTGATGTCATGTATAAAACATTAGTTACCTTGGTAACTGCTTAAATATTATATATGGTCAAGATGGGTTACAACAACTACAATTCAAGTTAAAGCAATTACATGACTTGTTATGCATATTTACTTATATAAGAAAACCATCATGCTTCCCCTTGATGTTCAAAGTAGTGTATGTCATTTATGACAAGTTAAGACAGTAGTGTTATTATACACAAGCCCATGTTATTAAATCCTGTCTTTAATATCTAAATTTAGCAGACTGCTTCATCTTATATGACAATTATATATTTTATGTCTAGAATTATTAAAAATCATACATTGCATAACTATTGTAAGTGTGTTTTTTTTGTTTGTTTTTTTTTTGGCTGTTGCTTAGTTATTTGAGAGACCACAAGCTGTAATGCTTATTCTTATTATTAACTCCTTCTGAGCATGTTTATACAGCCCATGGACTTTAAATTATGAGACCCTTCTAGTTTCTTATTTGTTAAAAGTATATTTCCATCCTTACATACACACATCAGTACTTCAAGCACGGGCAACAATGCCCATCCAGTTTTGCCAGAATACCACTCTAGTTCATGTGGTGTATTTCCAGGCTGTTCTTAAAATATCAAAACCAATATTTGTCCTGTTCCATTTTGCCAGCCTGTTCCATGCAGTGGCCCCTCTGCCAGTGAACTACTCAACACACCTTCCATTCCCACAGATATTTCCACAAAGGAAGTCTAATGACTCTCTAGCACTTCCCGGCAACCCCAAACACCCCTAGAATCAGCTATCCCCATATGCCCAACATGTCTGAGCAAGCTCACCTCTCAGATCATTGCAAAGGGTACTGCACAAGACCAAGCGCTCTTAGTTGTTTACAATAACTCAGACTTCCACTGTTATGTAAGTCCTTAATGTGTTTGGACAAAAATAGTGCTTATTTTATTTATTTATTTATTTATTTATTTTTATCAAGACTCAACTTAATGAGCTAATCAAAGTGTTGGGAGACCATCAGTATGTGTACATGTGGTTTACAACAGCGCTATATATATATATATATATATATATATATATATATATATATTTTTTTTTAACCAAAAACTTCATTGCCGAGAATCATCTCGGAGGCTCCTAAGAGCCATTAAGCATTATTGTCACTCTGTCTCCATTACCGTAACAACCTGGGAACATCTGTTTCTGTTAGTGTGGCTGTGTACTGCATACCACAGGCTCGTGATGCACCTGAAGCAAAGCTTCACTTCACTGCAACTTCAAGCTGAAATTCCCTCCCTTTCAGTGAGGCAGCAGCCAGGAAAAGAATGGAGAGCAAACAGATGAAAAAAACTCCCAACAAGCCACCACACCAAGATATAACACATTCTTCCAGCCTTCCCACATCTCACTCAGCAGATGTATAAACAAACTCTTCTCTGCCAAACAATCCCAAATCACAGTTTTATCCACCCCCCCCCTTTCCTTGGATCCAGGCTAAAACATCAAATGTCTCTCCCTAATACACAAGCATCAGTAAACCTTGATCACAAGCCACAACCCACAGCTTCCCAGAGATGAAAACAGCAACCTACAACAGCTGTCAGAAACAGCTGCATCCACACACACCATGTCAGGCTTAATCAAACAGCACTCAAAGCTATGATACTTGCCATAATTGGTATCAACCATGCATAGAGAGAATAATAATGACATTTGTACTAGCTTGCAGACACAGCTGCATCCACACACACCATATCAGGATTGATCAAACAGCACTCATAGCCGTGATACCTGCTATAATTGATATTAACTATATTTAGACAGAATAATGATGATATTTGCACTAAGAGCTTGCTACTATTATTTAACCAGGATATACATGACATTTCTAAATCATACATTAACTGAAGAAGGCATTAGTCTCCATGATGACATTTTTTTTCAAAACCTTCTACTGTTACTGCTACTATATATGGTGTTAGTTTGTTACATTTGAGTCTGAACTCTGATGAATGGTACCTTGTTGAATTAGTTAACTAATTACTTAAATTATTATAAGTAAAATCAATGAAAAATGAACAAGATAAGTATTCATTGAGTTCAAGCAGGGGAATAGAAACTTTTGTGTTTGTGTTATATGTTGCTTTGTTTGGCTTAGATATAATATAAATAGTAACCCATCTTGACCTACTTTTGTTTATGAAGAATTATTGAACTCTTTGAACATTCTGAATAAATCATTACTGTTTCTCAGTTGTTTAAGAAATCCTCCTTTTTTAAAAAATAAAAACAGATGACAAATGATGCACCATATCAGTTGATACTTTGAGAGATGTAGTTGTAAGAGTTATTTTGTGGGACCGCTATCTTGGAATCAGTTTTTTGTTTCTTCTTTCTAGCATCAGTCCAAGGATTTGCTTCTTTTATTCTTTTAAGAGTAGGGGCCATCCTTTCCATTTCTTCTGGCATAGACACTATGTTGTTGTTTTTGATGAATATAGTAGCTTTGTCTAAGTCATTAAAGGTTCTCATCTCATTGGCAAAAAGTACTTTTATCTTGGCTAGAAAGGTCAGTTGTGCTTTAATGTTGTTTTGTTTCAGCAGTTTTATTATTGGCCAGACTTTTTTCCTTTGTTCTAGTATTCTGGAAGAATAATCATTGTCAAACCTTATCAGGCTTTGATTGGATTTTAAAGGTGATTTTTTTCCAAGCAGATTTTAATATTAGTTCCTTGTCCAGAAATGAAATAAATTTTATAACTGTGGACCTAGGTGGAGTATTTTTTGAGTTAGAAGCAGGTTTCTTCAGTGCTCTATGCACCCTTTCAATTCCAAATGAAAGCCCCTCTTTCAAGTCTAAAAATCCAGGAATCCAGGTTGTTAAGAATGAAATAATGTCTTCTCTTTCAGTGTTTTCAGGCAGACCAAAGATCCTTATGTTGTTTCTCCTTTCCCTGTTTTCTAAGTCATCTATTTTGTTAAGCAGCCATGTGTTCTGTTTAAGCAGAAATTCATTTTTTAATTTGTTCTCTTTGTGTCTCCCTTCGATGTCATTTAGATAAGTCTCTATATTTGTTATTTTTGTATGGTGTTGCTGTAATCATTCCTTAAGAGTATGTCTGTTTTGAGAATTTAATTTGAGGTTTTCTAAGTCATTTTTAATGCCATCCATCTTCAAAGATAGTTCCTGTAAGGCAGATGTCATCAATTGCAGTTCTTTTTTCAAAGCAGCATCTGGATGAGAATTTCTTAAGTTGTTCATATTCAGTGACTCAATATATCTCCAGGTTACTTGACAGATACATTTTTGTATATCTCCACCAAAATTGATATTTATGTAGTTTAGTAGTTTATCTATAGATAGCTGATGTTTTAAGCATGAAAATAATACAATTTTCCTATATTATTAGACTAGTTTATGGAGCTCTCAAAATTCACTGCTCTCAGCTGGCCATCTTGGCTCCACCACAATAAAATGCTTCTTGACAGTATGTGTGTAACTTGAATGGTTGCTGAGAGATTGTAAGTTGTTTACAAAATATTACAGATGTGATAGTCACTGTATTTACTGTGATTTATAAAATTCAGTTTAAGACCTAGAACCTAAGGAATATTACTACTATAAAATAGTTTGTGCTGAAGAGTTTGCCATTTATACTTCTTTCATAATCACTTTTGTTCCAGAAATATGAACATTTGTTTGAATGTGAGGACATAATTTGATTCTGTCAAAAGGCTTAGGTTTTCCCATTGGAAGTTGCAGTGCAAACTTCCTGAGATACATTGGAGTGATTGAGTTAAAATACTTCTTCAGACTCTGAATCTTGCCATTTTCCTTAGTTTGTTTTTGGTCATTTCTGGATGTTTTTACAGTGTTATAGATATTAGTTTGTTTGACCTAAGTGGTCCATTTGATTTATTGATTGAATTGTGTTCATAGCCCTTTTCTTTTGTGAATTGTACAAACAATGTGGAGTCAGTCTGAAATGAGCTTTATGGTGGTGCCATCTTGTTTCACTCTGGATGATACTCCCAATGGATACATTATGTTAAAATAAGAAGGATTCATAATCAGGGCTAACAACAGAGTGAACAATGAAAGATAACTTCAATGCAATATACTGGGATCTAGTTTATATTTACAGCAGGATGCTGTACTGGCAGAGTGCTTAGCAGTACCAAACAATCTGTTTGTGAATGTTGGTGTTTCTGAAGGAGGAGGAGCAGGTGCAAACCTGACAAACTGTTTATAGAGTTAAAGAAAGGTTTAATTAAATTAAAATGACTACAATAGGACATTTTATATTTTGAGAATTACTTAAAAAATAACTGGAGTGATGCATTGAATGGAAAAACTGCAGAAGGAATGTTGGAAGTTTTGAAAGGGAAATTGTTTGAATAAAATAAATAAATAAATAAATAAATAATACTTAACATCAGAATCTAGGCACACAAGGCCAGGAGGCTACATTTCCATAGGAACACAATATTTAATTAAGATGAAAGACAAAGACATAAAGAAATGGAAATGAGGTTGAGCTATAACTTTGAAAACTTTAACAAACCAACTGGATATACAAATTAAACACAGAGTAAGCAAGGTAAAGAAAAAAAATTAATAAAATTAAGGTAGAGATATTGAGAACAATAGGAAATCATCTTATAGATACATAAAACATGATAAGAATATAGATATGCAAATCAACACACTGTGTAGTTGCTAAAATTTATTCATAAACACATCATGTTATAGATGTATTTAAACATCTTATGTAAAACAATTTGGATCCATAAAGAGGTGATCAATTATAGTAATAATATTCACATAATGTCAGATACTGAAATTAAATTAGATTATATTGAAAAAGAAGAGTGCAAACTGGACCCAAACAAAGGGTGGGAAGGAGATAGAATTAGTAGTAATGGCCTGAGAACACTTTAATATTAACTTATAGTGCCATTATAGCTCCATTTCACTAGGTCATTTAAGTATGGGAAGATTTATCAAGATTGAGATATGTACTTGTTAACCTACTTTAAGGGAAAAGGGAATAGAACAAACACAGAGTCATACAGACCCACACATTTACTTTTTTGTTGTGTAAAAATAATGGAAAAGGTTATTTTGGATAAATTATTATCTGAATTGGAATAACTGGTACTTGAAAGCAACTACTAGCATACAAATGTTGAAACCAGATCTATAACCACCTATGGTGTGATGCTCTATATTAACATAAATAAATGAAAATTTTGCTGTGATGTAATTTATAGTGACAACTTCAGCTTTTCATAGGGTCATACACAAAACAATGACCAATGAAAATAAAACATTGTGTGTGTGTGTGTGTGTGTGTGTGTGTGTGTGTGTGTGTGTGTGTGTGTGTGTGTGTGTGTGTGTGTGTGTGTGTGTGTGTGTGTGTGTGTGTGTGTGTGTGTGATGAAAGAAATGTGTGGACTGATGTTTGGGTAATGTTGGTAACAAAGGAAGCTCATGAGGGAATAGTTTAACAAATTTAAAATACAGTAGTTGTGAAGGACAAGAAAGGTTTTGCTCAATATTGGGGTCAAAAAAATTTGAGGACATGAAAATCATTTGGTTCAACACTGTCATAAAAGAAGATTTTGACAATTTGGGGAGAGGAAACAAGATGAAAAAAAATGTAGGCCAGTGTGTAGAAAATGCAAAAAGAGTGGGCATTTCTGATTTGATTGTCCTATATTGGAGAAAGGGCTTAAGAATTGGAAAGCCTAGAAGAATGATGACTAGATAAAAATCTCACAGTATGAGATGTTGAAGGGAAAAATAATATGGGGGAAGAAAATAACAATGACAGATTATAGACAGATTAAGTAAACATAGAAAAAATAATTTAAGATAAATTTCAGGTACAGGAATAAAACAATTTTTCACTTTTATAGTGTGGAGAAGAAAAAGTGGTAGAGATGAACAGTAAGAAAAACAGGAACAAACAAATGGAGGAAAAATTAGGATCAGAAAGAGAATTAAAAAAAATCTGGGAATAAAAGAAAAATGAAAAAGGACGATATATGAATTTTAGCATTAAATGTAAATTGTATTAGAAATAAAATAAAAGGTTAGCTGGTGACTGAATGGTGTTAAACGTTAAGGATGTATGCAATATGCTTATTAGATACTAGATGCAATAAAGAGGGGAAAAAGAAGAAAACTGAGGCAGTAAGGAGTGTAAAATTAATTTATCATTAGAAAACTGAGACTCATTCAGATTTTGTGTAAGGGAGGAATAAATATACTAAATGTAATGCTAGTACTTCATAGAAGATTACTAGGTTAAAGGCCCTAGAGCCCTTACTAGCTTAGCCATATTTATATTGTCGGTGGTTTGGTGAATGAAGTTTGTAGAGGTAGGGTTTATGGTAGCTAACAGTATGAACCAACTGAGAAAAAGACACAAAACCACACAGATGAAAATAAGGAACACGTTGTTTACTGCAAGACACTCAGTAAAAATCACAGTTAGCGCTTTCACAAGGGACACAGACCAAACTTCATCAGACAATGTAGGCTAAATCACATTAAACGTTTATATACAAGACCACACCCCCACAGTCATTGATTAATAAAGTACCACTAACGTACAAACTTGTCTATCAGCTTGAAAAATACTATAACTTTGATTAAACTACAAAAAGACTTTCATGTTAAACTAAAAAAATATATATATATATATATATATATATATATATATATATATATCAAAAAAATATATATAACATTATCACAAATGTATATAAATATATATATATATATATATATATATATATATATATACATACATATATGAATACATAAAAAGTCATTAATATAAATAATATATAACAATAAAATGAATTGTATTACATAAATCCACATCATATATAAGAAATATAAAATATATATATATATATAAGAAAAAATATTATTTATATATATATATATATATATATATATATATATATATACATAGAAAATTATATATTATCTATCTAACACCCTAACCTTTTATTTACTACTGATGGAAATAGCATCACTTAAGCCAGGGGGAACATGAGCATTAAAGAAAACTGGCCACCAAACCTCTTTATCTTCCAACCACAATTTCCAAGGGCCCCCTCAATTCATCTGCTTAATATGCTGCAACACCACAAATTTAAAATTGTGGTCAGTAAATTTTTTAATATGCCTATATAAGGCATTCCTCTCATCACACAGACGGACCTCATACAAATGTTCATATATACGTTGGCTCAATTTCCATTGGGTCTTCCCAACATAAAAGCCCGGACATGAGGAGCACAATGCAGCATATACTACTCCATGTATGTGACAGTTGAATTTTCCTTTAATACTAATCTCCGTACTATTTATCCTAACCTTAGTTGTAGACAAAATATATATTTGCACATTACACAGGTTGCATTTGAAGAGGGTTAGGAAGGGTCTCTGTTTCATGTGAATTAGAAGCTTGTTCCAGAAAATTGGGTGTCTCTGGTAGATTTATCACTTGTATGAATGACCTGATTTATGAATGTGTAGTATTTCCATCAGGGCCAGGTCAGAGACTGCAATGTAAGCAAGGCACAGGTCACTTCTTAGCAACCTGTAGGAGACAGAATACAGTGGTAAGGCTTTCAGTCTTTCTGTGTAAGACTTGTTTTGTGTACCCTCTAATGTCTTGGTAAGAAACCTCTGTGATCTCTCCAATTTTTGAAGGTGTCTGGTGAGGTACATGCAAAAGGGAGCTTTGTACTCAATGAATAAATTATAACCATAGTTACAGGAAGTGTGGGAATATGTGCTATAGGAATGACACAAAAAGTAATAGGTGAATAGTAATTCATGCATTTATTAATATGACAGAAAATAACTGTTTGAAGCAACTAAAATGTATGCAGTAGTGAATATGTAATGTCTATATTATGTTATCGAAAAACCTAGTCAGTGAATGCCTGTTCGCTAACCAATAAACAGTGAACTGTCATTTCTGTGAATTGCCACTTCAGTTAATTTTTTACTAGGGGAAAAATCACTTGGCCAACCAAGAACGAGACACTATTTCAAACCCTTCAAAGTGGGGGGCACAGTCACCCACACCCCAATGTGGGGGGTTGAGCCCCTCACACCCGCCCTAACTAAATATACCTCTTCTGAGATCCCACTTCAGTGGGGAGACAGGCAAATTCACGATGATGGCAGTTTTTCCCCTAGGAAAAAATTTGCTGAAGTGGCCTTTCGCAGAAATGACAGTTCACTGTTTATTGGTCAGTGAACAGGCATTCTCTGACTAGCTTTTTCGATAACGTAATATAGACCCAATATGTCCATAATTATGGTAGGAGAGTTTAATCATAATCTAAGAAAGGAAAAGAGAAAAGAACATAGAAAGTGAACATGTTAAAGTGAGCTGATAATATATGGAGATTCAAAGGTAGGAAATATTTAAAAAATGGACTTATAAAGGGGGAATTTTTAAGACTGAATTTTATTATATAATTTATTCTAAGGAGATATAGAAAGTGCTACAATGTGTAGAGGTAGCCAAGTTTTCATGTCATAGAGCTATATGGGTTAGGATAGGAGAAGAAAAGGAAGTAATAAAGGAGGAAAAAGTACAAAGAGATCAACTGGGATGTCATAAATAAAGAAGAAATGAGAAAAGAAAAAGGATTGTAGAAACATCACATGACAATGAGGCCATTTTGGAAGAATTTGACATATTGGTGGATTGTATAAAAGGAAAAGTATAAAATATGGATTTGGAAAAGGAAAGAAAAAGAATACAACAACGAATTAAGATATAATATAAAGAGATTCTATTAAAATATAAGAAGGAAATTGAGAAAGGAAGTGAAAGAAAATAGAGAGATGCTTCTAAAAAAATAAGGAAAAGTAAACAATGTAGTTTTGGCAAATTTGTTTTTGAAAGGGAAAAATAAGTTTCTCCTTATCTAGGAAAAAAATTAAAGTGGGAAGAGGAAGAATGGATGCAATTTAAGATGATAATGATGAGGTAAAATGTAATTAGCAAGATTTATGGAAGCTGTATAAAACTTTTAAACACTAGAATCACCAAATCCAAGAGGTTACAGCTAGTAAACACAAATGACCAAAAGAAATATAAGCTGTTGCCAACTCTAGAATGGGATATAATCACAAATAATCTGTAAATCGTGAATAAGTAAATAATTAATTTAAGCTTTAATAAAAGCAACATTAGCTTTTTGTCTATGGGGACACTAACAGATTTCATTAGAATGCAAATAAAATGCAACAGTTGTTTTTTTTTATAAAATCACAAGCATTTCATCAAGCAATTAACAAATTATATTCAATTCATGTTTAAGTTAGATAGTAAGATACTGTTATATACATATTAAGTAAGGAGTAAAACAGGAATACCCGTTGTGCATGTGTTAATTTGTATTATTAAAGAATGCGATAGTAAAGGCAGGTATGAAAAGAGAGAGGCAAGGTAGGAGATGGAAGAAAAAGTTGTATTACCACTAAATGTATTTAGTTATTGTAGCAAAAATAAGGGATGGACAAGTGAGGTTATGATAAGAACTGAAATATTGTTAAAGTTTATGGGGTTACAGTTGACTAGAACGAAATGTATAGGTTTTGGTGAGATAAAGAAATTAGGTGGAATATTTTTACAATGATGGAGATAATAGATTTTATGAATGAAATCTGGAGTATTTGGAGGTACAGTAGTTCAACAGGGTGAGATAATGGAAGGTATAAAAAGATTATTGGCTTGGTGGAAGAGTCTGTATTTAATTTTATTTTCAAAAAAGATTTATATGTTAAATATGGGTCCCCTACACATGTTCAAAGTGAAATTGCTCAAACATCAGTAGCATGCAGAAAAAAAAGATGAACTGCAGAACAACAAACACCAATTTCCCACAGGAAATCATTGCACTGGCAATGATTCACTTGTTTTGGGGGATTTCTCCCTTCTGTGGGGAGCTTGCCTCTGCAGAAAACAATTAAAACTAATTTTTCATCCCATGGTGTGTAGAGCTGTACAAACAAGGTAATTACCATGGCATGCTAATTACAGCATAAGCAGCCGAATTGTGTGCTAATCAACCAATCCAAGATGGAAGAGCTATTCAACAAGTTATAAACAACAATGTAGACTCAGTGCTGATTTTCCTTGCAATTCTAGAACCTATTGGAATACATCTAAAGAAAGGAGTCTACACGGAAAGAATGTTAGGGGATGCTCTTGCTTTAATTCATGTGTACATGCTGAAGTCTATGCTGCTGCTACTGCTAATAGACCAAGGCAAAGAAGGAGTTTTTAGACCCCATTTAACTTATCACAATCTACGTGATGTGGAAACTGTAGAATGCTACAGGATGGATTGAGACATACTACAGGAACCTCTGTCATCCTCAACTCACAGCCAGGGCAACCAATAGGAACCCATACCTGTGGAGACAAAGATACATTTAGCACTAGAATTTTAGCTACAGGAACCTTTCAGAGACCAACAGGGGACATGCTGGGGGTGTCACAGGCATCAGCATCCATGATCATCCATTAGTTCCTGTATGCTATGGTACAAAATGCCAGTGATCACATATATTTTCCCTGTACTCCTGAGGACAGAGCCACAAATATGCAAGAGTTATATACTATAGTACACTACGTTGAACTACTTGGTGTCATAGATTGCACACATATAGAAATTAAAGCACCAACTGAGGAACAGGGAAGGCTCTACATAAATAGAAATGTCTTTCACTCTATTAACTGCCAAGTCATGTGCAATGCCAAGGGAATCATCTTGAACATGTGTGCTGACGATCCAGGCAGTTACCATGATTCGCATATCTGGCACACCTCCCAAATGTATCAGATGTTCACTAGGTTCATTTAGTGGGAGATGCAGGTTATGCACTGGAACCATGGCTGATGACACCCATCAGAAATGTGCACACATCCACTGAAGAATGCCATAATAAGGTATGTGCTCAAACCAGAAATATCATAGAGCATGTGTCTAGGTTGCTGAAGTCACATTTCTGGTACCTAGATACATCTGGGGTAGCCCTGCAGTACAATCCATGTACATGTACTGAAATCTTCACTGTATGTGCCATGCTACATAACATCATCATGAAAAAGCAGCCTCAGCAGGATTCACAAGGGGAGAGGCCTACATCACACCACCAATCTCAAGGTCACCACAGCCACAAGCAGGCAAGGAGTCACAGGGGGAACAAGCAGCTGTTGTGGGTGTAAGCAGATGTAGGTGTTCTCAATATGCCCTCTTATTGGCTAAGAGATAACACATAGCACATTCACTCACCACCTAAGGGGTTAAAACCTTCCTCCTACAGACATACATATAGTAACATTGATGCCAGGCAATGGTCTCAACTTTTACCTCCCCATATAATGGCTGCGTACTGCTAGCATCAGACAGAGTCAGCTGGATTGAAGTGTTGAACATGGAGTGTACTGTGTAATCATATGAACAAATGGCATATCCTTGCATGTTGTTACTTGGTAGTGTAAGGAAGTAAAATGTGGGTGATTTGTACAGAAATGACGTTAACATGTGACAGCAGACTTATGTGACTACAGTGTGTCTCTATCAAGTAGTAGGCCTCAGGCATCAAAGATTCCCACAATCATACCTCTCAAAATACTGATGGTCACCAAATATTCTCAGTTTAACACCAAACGTTTCTACTGGAAAATCATTAAAGAGAGAAGTTAGAAAGTAATGAGACACATTTCAGTTTCAGACATCACAACCCTCACAACATCATTGACAATACTGATTCAAAAAAATGTTTGATTCTATTAATTGTCTAACTTTCTAAGACCAAAATATGTCAAAGGTACAATTACCAAAACAGCAACACAAATGCAGAAATACTAAGAACTAAGTCAGCTATCCAACCTGATCATTAGACATGAATGTTATGTAACCCTGAATCTAAAATATAGAAAACAAGGATATGGTACAGTTATCACCACTTACACAGGATGTTGGGGGAGGGGGCAGGAAGCCTAGGCTGACACAAAAGGTCATTGAGTGTATGTGAGTAAGAAAGAGAAGCAGGCAGACATTTGAATAAAGTAACAATCGGCCAGTGAGACAAAATGAGCTTTAAGCTTCAGAGCTGAACCATGGAACTGTTGTGTGTGCGTGTGTCTATATGGCTCCTCCAGGTGAAATTGGTATGTGAGTGTCTGCATGAACACAGCCAATCTCTGTGCTAGCTTTTTGTTTTGGTATGTCAGACAAGTGAGAGCCATGCATGGTAGAGGTGGTAATTCATCATTGTCATACCCAACCATGAGAAGTGGCTCTCCCAGGAGTTGCACTGGCATGTCCACGTTCACAGTCAGTTGCACTGCTACTACTTTAATGTGACTGATGTCTGCTGGATGAGCTCCCTCATAAGGACACACAGGACCACAATCTCATGGCCTGCCATGACTGGGTGTGGACACCTCAACCACTAACAGAGCAGTGGAAGTAGTGCCACTATGGAAGCATGATCAGGCACAGCCATATCCACTAATAGCACATGATGTGGCTGGCCTACACCCACAAGGATGCTGTTTCCTTTCCAGCAGAGGCTCCATGAAAGACATCACCCATTCCAACATGACAGTCATCTGAGCCATTGAATCAGTAACATGGTGGAGGCAGTCATGCATATCAGCCTGTGCCACATTTACAACTCTAAGCATTTCTCTTGAGGACCTATGGAAACATGCCTGTGTTTCCATGATGGCCCTAAACATATGTCGAGTGACACAGGAAGACACACCTGGATCAGGTGGTGGATGGACAGCAAGCCTCCTCTGAGCACCCCTAACAACCCCCCTACATGGTTCCTAATTCATAATTTGACTATGGCTAGAGTCAACAGCCACTGAAGCCACAGTAACCACACTTCCCTGATCAAGTGTCTCACCCTCCACCTGTCCAATATCTGAGGGATCACTGGAATGGGTTGGTGTAGGACTACAGCCTATGTCCAATGGAATTACAGAGGATGGCTGAATGTCAACCTCAGTGACAGATCAACATCTGCACCCTTTGAATTTGCCTCTGTTTGGCCACCATCATTATCAGAGTCTGATGATACTCTGACATGAGGTGGTAAGAGTCCTACACTTCCGCTGTCAGGATCACCTGTGATAATAAGCAACAAATACAGGAAAAAATAATAACTACACCACTATAGTCAAATGTATGTTAACAAAGTAACAATGGTGCCAGACAGGAGAGCAATGCACACAACAGTCCTGACACCCACATCACACATATGGATAAAATTATATATTTCTTTGAACTGCTCATCACCATTGACAAAGAAGATATTTTGCTTACCATGTGCAGTTGACACTATGCTTCCCATGGACAAGGGTCCTGGAAGAAGTTAAGCAAAAGTTAAGGGCAACATTATCATAATTAACAGTAACAAAGGGGGTTAAAAACTTTTTGCCCTTTATATGTCCATTAACTATGCTTTCAACAAGAACTTGGATGACAAGTCCTACCTAAGCCCATGTATAGTCAATCAGAATGTGTTGTTAACTGTAGCAATCTACAAGTGCCCCCCCCCCCACAAACAAATTTATTGTTAAACAGAGTAAACGTATGGCTGCCAATATTTTATGAATCAAGAGTATTTAACAGTTGAGATACATAAGCCTACTTGGAAGCTCCTCCTGGGACATAATTGTTGTCCCTGAAACAGTAGCATCAATGTCAAGAACATGCCATTCTGCACTTTCCTGGGAGCTGTCTGGATCTCTGTCAGTGGACTGCAACTCTTCATTTGCTGTTAGGGGTGGCTACTGAAAAGTTCATCTCTACTTGATTCCCAAGTAG
The DNA here is from genome assembly GCF_019279795.1 of Protopterus annectens. Classification (NCBI taxonomy): domain Eukaryota; kingdom Metazoa; phylum Chordata; order Ceratodontiformes; family Protopteridae; genus Protopterus; species Protopterus annectens. The sequence continues at coordinate 465,571,103 of NC_056746.1, forward strand.
ACTGTTCTCTATCTGTAAAGCCTAGCACTTACTCCTACAGTACTTGCACCTTGATAAAGCACTCTTATTATAGATAGTACCCCACCAGCCTAAAACCCACTTCCCCCGGAGTCCTTTGAAAGTTCTTTATCTACTACTTCTAGTATGTCGAGGGATCAGTTGCTAGTGTCCTCTCCAGCTCAACTGGTGAACCTGGGAATATTGAGGCAATATTACAATTGCCTCATGTACACAGACAATCCTCTCCTTCTCCCACAAAACACAAATACATGCGAGAGATGCAACTATACGGCCAAACTGGAGGCTGAGCTCTCTCAACATAGGACTGGCAAGACCAGACAGGAGGAGAAGGTAACCACACACAATACATACCCAGTCACACATGGTACCATCACAACTTCAAATCATACACATACTCACACAAAGACATACTGGAGGCTCTGATCAAAATTTACCAAAACAGCAGAGGCCACCAAAGCAGACACCCAAACAACTACCACCTCACGACCCAACACATGCAGCACATAGACCACACAGTCAGAGTGTCAAACAGTCACAGCCCTTAAGGCCAAACAAAATGCCAGACACACTTGTCATTGGTGATTCCATAGTCAGACACACTGACGTCCCGCTCACCAGACTGAGTAAGGAGAAGGTCACAGTAAGCTGCCTGTCGGGCTAGAATCCGCCACATAACGCAAGCACTCAGGTCTCTCAACAGCAGGTACAAGTACGACTCAGTCATTGTCCACGCTGGTGTCAACGACCTGAGACGTACCTCCTTGGACTACATGAAAAGGGACATCGAGGAGCTCTCTGATTATGTAGCCCAGGTAGGTATGACCCTGACCTTGAGCAGTATCCTACCTTCACCTAGAATGATGCCACAATACAGTGATAAGATGATCAGCTTTAATAATTGGCTTAAATTCTGGTGTCATTCAAAGGGGATCCAATGTCTGTCTGCCTGGGATGACATGCTGGACAAGCCACGCTGCTGCAAGGGACGGCTTGCACCTGTCACCCTGGGCTTCTGGATATTGGCAAAGGCTCTTGCCACCCCATAGTGCCTTTTTAGGCAAGGCTCAAATTCTAAACCTACCACCCTAGAACACCAAAAGGAAAAAACTAAGGGTAATGCTGCTCAATGCCAGAAGTCTCAATCTCAAGATTCACGCACTCGAGGCCCTTCTCAATATGGAGAACATCGATGTCTGTGCTGTGACAGAAACCTGGTTCAAGGCTCCTGAGAGCACCCCAGCACTAACAGGTTTCACCTCATATCATGCGTTCCGCCCCAAAATCCGGACAACACCAAGAAAGGAGGGTGTCCATATTCATAAAGGACACCCACACCTCAAGGTTGGTGGCAACGCACGATGCATCGGAGACCATCCAGGTGCAATTAACCATAGGCAAGACTGCTCTGCAATTTGTAGCATGTTACAGGCCACCCTCTCAAACTCAGGAACCTCACATGGCCTTCCTGAAAACATTGGAGGGATAAATGTATCTCCAAACACCATCATACTAGGTGACTTCAACTACCCTAATATAGACTGGGAACACTACTCAAGCCTGAACACTCTAACCCAAAGATTCCTGGAGTTCATAAACTCAAATGCCATGGAACAACTAGTCACCATCCCCACAAGAGGTGAAAACATACTTGATCTCATCATCATGAACATGGGATCAAAATGTTCAACACCGAAGTATACCCCTCACTGGTGAGATCAGATCATAAACTAATCTCGCTGGAGGTCCTCATCCCGCCCCACCTGAAACAAAAAGACCACAGTGAAAAACTTCTCAAAAGCCGATTTCACACTTCTAAAACTAGTGTGGTCTCCTTTAAGGCCCCTGAGCCAGTGGTAAACATTACTCAAACCGCTGAATCACTTACAAATGCCTTCTACCAGCACCTACAGGACTGCATGGATCAGGCAATCCCAAACAAAACTAAGACTCTCTGTACCAAAGGCAAGCGTCCAGTCTGGTGGACCCCAGCCATAAACAAGCTCTACAACAAAAGGAGGAAGCTACTACAAGATAGAGCAAAATCCTTGAAAGGTAAGACACCTTTGATCATTATAAGTAAAAAACTAAGAGC